>NC_137661.1:11044773-11344773 GCF_963422515.1 Blennius ocellaris | reverse complement strand
TCGTGTGGAGGTTTATGTAATGGGGCCTCGGAAATCTCAAAGAAATATTCAAAGGAAAACACGGTTTACCAGTAGATGCATTTGTCCCACCACACAGGTAGTCAAGTTAAAGTTTTCGTGTTTCTGTGTAAGTTGCAGTGTATGTGTCTTTTTGTTGTTGTCACAATTAAGATATATTGGAATATTTTGTTGTATAGTTGTTCACCAAAGTGTGCCTAACCGATGGCCTTTGTAAAGAGGAAAAGATCAAAGTTGCACATTTAGATGAAAGGGTTTGAAAATATGTTAAAAGAGACTTTTATGGAAGTGGTATCAAAGACATGTACTGAAAAAAAGAAGAAGTTTAAAACGTACCAATGGGACTAATTTGTTTTAGTGTACATAAACAATTAAAACCTCACTAAATGAATAAAGGCTTTTTGTGCTTGGAAGGAGAGAGTGATGTATATCCACTATATCACACAGCGGTATAGTTTGTCGCCCTGCTTGGATAAGCACCTGGGGGTTCTCAACATGCCACCGTCTCAACTGCCTCACTACTAAAACACATCCTTATAAATATACAATTAAATAAATACTGTTTTTATTCATGGAGTATCACCATGTCAGTCAAACCAAAGACTTAAACCAGCTTCTCTTCAACCGAACCAATGATGATAGACTCGTCACTTGTTAGTAGTTAAGTAGTAATATATTTTTAGTCGGATAGCAACAACAGTTATTGTTCAAAATGTTTACATCCGTTCTTACAGACATGAGCAGAAGCAGAGGAACTTGGGTTTCCACAGAGCGAGAGACTTTGACAGTACAGTGAGGTGTCTGGGATCAGAAAGCCAGGAGGAACACATGTATAGTGGCTGTAACTGCAGTTTGAGCTGCAATTATTGGCAATAAATTCTGAGCTATTCCAAGTCACAAATAGGTGCATGTGTTTTCTTTCCCGGCTTGTTTTTTTTTTTCCCCTCTCATGTTGGTCTGAAAGCAGAAGCAAGGAAAGTTCTCATGTGAGAAAAGGCTTGCGGATAAATCCAGTCTCCTCAGAAACATTGACTTTGTTCTCGTCACACTCTCGATAAGTGTGACTTATTTACGGCAGGCTCCTTTTCCTATGGAGTGTCGAAGCCCGTGTTGGTTTCAGGGCTGCGACTTCAGCCTCCTCGCTCAGCAGCCTTGCAGCAAAGTGCAGGAGTCAGTTTACATCTCAAGTTTCACAATAAAGTTCAGCTGTAGAGTTGCTGCCTCGTGTCGTCACCTCCAAACGGATGGTAAAATCATCTGGATCAACCAGTCGGTGTGTTTATAACAATGTTTTTAGTGTGAGCAGGTGATTCCAGCATGTTTTGGGCAGGTTTCATTTTGACATTATCAAATATCTTAAGCATTCTTTGAAAACTGTACGCCCAATGTCTGTGTGTTTTTTTTTCTTTAATAACATTTAATGATATTAACATGTGTTGTATGCAAAAAATCAAAGCTCGCAAGTGCAACAAAAGGTTGTTTTGTTTTGGTAAACAAAATATTTTGTTTGTGTTGTCTTTCTTTTTTTTTTTTTGAGTGTGTGTCTGCAAATGTTTGCAGTTTCAGTTTGGGATTGTACACCTTGTCCTACATTTTGTGTACTTTATATTGCTTTTACTTTTCGACGGTAAGACTGTGTGTGTGTGTTTGTGTGTGTGTGTGTTTGTGTGTGTGGGTGTGTGTACGTGCTGCAGCAATGATGTTAATTCACCACCATCTCCAACCTCCGTCCTGTTCATGGCCTGTATGAGAACAATCTGTATAGCATCAAAACGTTTCAGTATTTTGTTGTATTTACAGAGGAGCTTTGATGCACTTTTCAAATGGTTTACTTTGATGCTGTACAGAATAGAATTCCCCCAAAATGTGTATGTTTCACAGGACCCCCTTCTTTTTTTTTTTTAAAGATGCAATTATAATAGTTTGACAATGCATTTACAATATTGTCCTTTCAAATCACCATCTTGAAAAGAAAGTGTTGGAGGGATGCGTAATACACACAGTGCAAAGTCGCTCTGAGGAATACAGCCATGTATTGATTGTCCTTGTGCGTCGTCGTCGTCGTCGTGTGACGGAGCTCGACTGCCTTCGTCCTCACTTGTCTGTGTGTCCGTCCGGAGTCGGTGTTTGGAAGAGTCCACGTAGTCCAAATTAGTAAGCTATTGGCCATTGCTATTTATTGTCCATGTAAGTTGTTTAGTTGTTTACTGAACATTTCATGTCAAATTAAATACCCACATCACAAACGCCATGTATGCAAACTCATTGTAATAAAGCTTTTCAGATTTCCTGAGTGAGTGATTAATGTGTTTCTCCTTAAACGTGGTGACTCGAGCCTTTTGTGAGTTTGTACAGGTTCTGGTTGTACTTGTGTTCACACTGACTGAGTACAAATCAACCCTCCTGTTTAACTATTTGGTCCTTTTAACTTGAAGATTACATTTAATAAAAAGTATTTTCTTAATAGGTTATTTAATGACTTATTTACCCCGTAAGTGTCCATTTTGTTCATATATGTTCCGAAACGCAATCTAGTTGAATATTCCACTGACATATTAGACTTTGCTAATTATCATTATCACAGACTGGCTGAATAACAAGAGTGATTTTGGTGCATTGTTACTTCCTCTACAATGTCAGGTTTTTAATCAAAAGTTATACTAATAATATGTATTAACCGTGTCATTCTTAGGGACTTCTGAGGCACAAATCTTGTGGTTAACGATTCCAATGTAATGAAAAAAAAACCTGAGACAGTCAAAATGCAGTGGATACATTTTGAAATGAAAAATGTCCACCATTGTTGTTGCTCAGTGACGCTGCAGAGGGTTGAGCTGTGGGGCGATGAAATAATAATTTCTGCAAATATGCGTCTTGCCTATCCACACCTCAAAGACAAGGTGGTGTTTTAAGATTTCCACACTCTGGAACCAGCTTTTTTTAGGTTAAAAAAATTAAAAAAGCAGGAAGCCAAATACTCTGAACTGCTGTTTGATGCTTAAACACAAGTTTTCTTGTTGCTTTCCAAACAAGTCATTTAACATCATGAGACTTTTTTTTAAATATTAATCAACATATTCTAAATAATGATCAATAATTCAGAAAATGCTTTCTGTACATTTTGTTGTACCTCTAACAGTTACTGTGACTATGACAGTATAACTTTTCCTAGATCCAACAAAACACTGCAATTTATTTGAGATTCCCAGCAGGATCTCTCCTTCAGAATAAAATGTTTTGAGGTTGTTTTGTTTTTCTGTGCTGCTTGTTTATGGGGGGAAAAAAAAAAAAGTTTTTCTAAAATATTTTTTCAAACTGCCACTTCAGTCAAGCTAAACTCTTAAATGTGTTTTTCTTGAGTGGAGTTTTGTTTTTGTATGAAGTTTAAAAACAGCAAGGTTTTGAAAGTGTGTGTCCTGATAAGACGGTTGGCATTTCTGGTTATTACATTTTCTGTAGTTTGACTGCCATAAAAAGTTTAAATAATTGAAGATAAATCTGACAAATGTTAGTAACAAATGGAATATTTCAGTCACTCTTGGTACTATGAAAATATTTGTGTGTGTGTGTGTGTGTGTGTGTGTGTGTGTGTGTGTGTGTGTGTGTGTGTGTGTGTGTGTGTGTGTGTGTGTGTGTGTGTGACCACCTTTTCTGCTCCTGGTTGAGAGGAAGTTCAGTTTCTGTCTGGTTGCTACTCATTTGGAAACCAGACAACTTTTACACATCTCAGTCTCTTAAAGCTGCTGATTTCTGTTTCGTATTTTGCCGCGACTAACAGTGAAACGCAAAGTCGCCTGTGGAAAGACGCAGCTTAAAGATTGACGGACGTATCTTAACAGCAAAAGCAGGTGAAAACTCCGTCCCTGTTGCCGCCGTAATGCAAGAGACGTCCCGGATTAAGCAGAAATGATTAAAGACACAGTGGGACGTGGGAACTGGTTGTATTTATTTGATCTATTGGAGAATACTCCAGTCTACTGAGGCCAGAAGCTGCAGTCGTGCTCCGTGCTCTCCTCTCACCCCTTCATTGGTTAAGAGCTTGGGTCTTCACCAATCAGATCTGCTAGCCAATGCTCCTGGAGCCAAGCACTGGTTCAAAATGTGGAAGAACCCCCCCCCCCCCAACTTCAGATGACCAATTGAAGCATGTGCAGAAAAAAAGAAATACGTTTTGATCCTGAACTCCAGATTTGTTGGATCATCTGGCCTGATCGACTACCTGTGCAAATCGTTTCTTCAGCTGACGTCAGTTAAACGATCTCCTACGTTCTCTCTTAAACAACCACGACTGCTTTTCTTCACTCAAAGTGTGAAGAAGGAAAACTGTCCAATTGGTCCACAAGTGAAGTCCTTCCTTTGTGCCACCCTCTTTTAATTTCTGCCGCTTTGTTTGAGGTCATTAGATGAGTGTTTACCGTCTCCCTCTTACTTTTGGTCCCCCCCCCCCGGGTGCCCCCATCCTCCTACCACACCCTGACTCCATACTGTGACTTCTCTCTCTGCTCCTCCCGCCAAACTAAGAAAACGCCATCCCCGTGGGTCCTCCTCATCCCCCCCTGGCCCAGGAGCAGTGAGGGTGGCCACTGGCTTTCTCCCCGTAATGAACTCCACGGGGACTGATGCTCAGTTTCATCACGGCGAGGACTGCTCCCAAGGTGCCCCCCCCCCCCACCCCAAACACAGTGAAAACAAACAAAAGTAAATAACTAGAATTAATACACAAGTTGTTTGGCTTTTCTCTGCATGAACTCCCCCCCCCCCCCCCCCCCCCCCCCCCCCCCCCCCCCACCACACACACACACACACACACACACACCCTCCTCATAGCCCTTTATGTATCTATTGTGAGAAATTGCATCTGTGTTTTAGGTGTAGTGATAAAGGCCTATTTTGTTTTTCTTTTCTTTTGTTTCCATACATCCCAGATCCATGCATCCCTAAGTCCATCTTGTGGTGGAAAATCTTAACTGCACTGCACTTGTCCTCCACAAGTGAACCCATTTTTAATACCCTTCAGCAGACAGCCACTTGGACACGAGTACACTGAGGTGGTGTGGCTGTTGAAGCATTTTTTTTTTTTAAGGGAGGTGGAATATATGTAAGTCTTATCTGAATAACGCCAGATACAAACAAGTGTTGTGAGCATTAGTTTGCTGTTTTGGTTGGAAGGAGATCAGATAAACGCAGTCCCACAAAGCTGTATGCATGCCCACTTTTTTTTGCTAAGCCCAGTAAATGTTACATAGGTTCAAGTTAACGTTAAAGTGTCCATTATGCTACAGAATCTATATGTTAAAGCAAACTGTTTTCAGAAAGTTTGGGTATTTTTGTATTTTTTTAATGTGAGTTTTGCAGTTAATCATATTAGAAGTTGTTGAAAAGAGAACAAGGAGAGGTGTTCTATACAAGCTTCATGCGGGCTGAAAGACAGCGGGACTTTAAGGTACGTTATAAGCGACGGTGTGTGTGTGTGTTTTCCTGTACATTAAAGAGGAGGTGTGGAAGAAATAGAATAATCTCTCAGCATCATCATGGTTCGTCCCAGATGGAATGCGAGTGTTTTGAGGGAGAGAAAAAAAAAAAAAGAAATGGGGCCATTCCAGGGGACATGCACTTGGATTTTCTTTTTTCCTTTTCCCCCCTGTTTGTTTGTTTTGTTTTTTGAAGTCTGGAATATCAATATTTTTTTGCACATTTGAAATAGCTTGTGGCGCATACTTGGCAATGGCAGCCTGAGCTTCAAACATATTAGTTTGCTGGGAGAGAAGAACCACCAGGGACAGTCTCCAAACACGAGCGGGAACAGCAGCGCAGTCCTGTTCATCATTTGAAAAGCTGCTATTGTTTGAACTTCAGTAACTTTAAACAGGTTTAAACTCATATTTAGAATGAAACGGTCGTCTTGTCGGCCCGCTCGGTTTTCAGGTTAGAGTATTTGTCAGCAGCGGGGCTCTTCGGGGGAAAACGCTGCGAGGCTCAGGCAGAGGAAGACGGTCCCTGCAGTCATTTATCTGTCGGAAGCTGCACCCCAGCAGGGCCGCGACTGGCGTCAGTCATCGGCACCGCTCCTCACACACAGGCGCGTGTAAAGGCGTGCAGGCGCACACACACACACACACACACACATGCAGTAAACACCACATATAATAAGCATGTGTGCACACAAACACTGGTGTAATGAGTGACTCTGGCTCTAAATGTCCTTAATCTGCAACCACCAGGCTGGCGCAGAGGGGGCACAGTAAAGAAACAAGCAGCCTGTAGCGAGCTCAGCCCAAAATAAAAAAACATGGCCAAGTGGTTCACGAAAGCCGTCAGGGGCTCTTAAAAGGCACACGCTGCAGCTAACCCCCGTCCATCCAGCAGGCCGACGGGAGGTTTGTTAAAAAAACGCCGGCCCTCGCAAATTTTTTTTTTTTTTTACCTCGGAAGCATGGGAGCAGAGCTTCCGGAGTGGAGCGGTTTCACAAACTGTAAACGACTGGGGAACAAATGTCGTCTTAAACATGTTCAAAAGAAACCCGACCCTCAGGAGACACACTTTTACAGGTGGCCGGGGAGTGGTGTCAGATGTGCAGAGCCTTCCATCGAAACACACACACATACACCGTCGTGTTTGTCAATGACGTCCCGCATGCTTGTGTTCATTGCCGGCATTTTTTTTTTTTTTTTTTACATGTGGAAAGAAAGACAGAACCACCAACTGCTGAAACCCTGATCGCATCACAAAAACTTTATTTCACTGTTTAAAAACTGTATTCCTCACAGGATTGTTGCTAACCCAAAAAAACAAAACCTACAACAAAAGTACTACTAGAACCACAGTCGTAAATACGAGGGCATTTTTCCAGCATGACTCCGATGACTGATGATACAATTATTTTAAAAGGCAAAGGACAAAAACAGTTCACAGGAATCTACCCACCAAGAAAAGAAATACTATTGCTTCTTTTCCTTTTTTTCCCTAATAAATGAATAAATAGTGTGAATTAAAGTCATAACATCACCAATAGGAAAAGATATTTGCAATCTATAAGATATGTAGATAATTTTATATATTATTTCAGTACTACGGAACAAAAAACAAATTCTTTCTACTATATACTTTTTTTCTTTAAAGAGAAAAATCAACAATGAATTTAAAATGTCTATCCTGTGGTCGGCGTAGTGAATCAAACCCAGGTTTAATTTTGACATGAACGCCTGTTCAGTTCAACTTTATCATCTTCCATCTTTTGTGACAAAAGAACCACAAAGATCGGGCGAGTTATTTTTTTTTATGTCCTCCTAAGTCCTACTATATTTCAGCCGTATGCCAGACTTCCAGAAGGATTTCCCTCACTGTCACAAGCACATGTGTTCGGCCCCCGTAAAATAAGCACTCTGCCCTATAAACTTGCCAATGAGCTGTCCCAAATAACCACATCTGTCAGCTCGACTTAAACAGGCCCTAAAGAGTCACTTTTAAAGATGAAGGGACTGTCGGCTGCACACAGACGCAGCACAGACAAAGCCTCTACTTGTGCCATGAAACGAGGGAAATGCAGGTATCAAGAGAAACGCTCACGTTGCTGCTTCAGATGAGGAAACATCTGATTTCAAAGTGGAAACCCACGTTCACGTTCTTGGAAGAATCATATTTTAATTGTTACGGCTCATGCAACATTATGCAATCCTGCAGTCGCTCTGTATATTACTGTGGTCCAGGAACTGACTTTTATTTTGTGTGTGTGTGTGTGTGTAACTTTTTGTTTTATTATCACCAGTAAAGTTAAATTTAAACCACTGCACACACCGTGAGCTCACAGGCAGCTCTGCATCTCACCTCATAACTGCAACGCTCGGGACATTAAGCTGATTGCTGGTTTCCGATTTAAGGCCGTGCGACGGGATTTTTTTTTCAACGCAGCTGCTTTGCGATGAGTTGAGGCCCGAACACACACACACACACAGGGGAGATGAGTTTGAGTGTGTGTGGTGTGAATGGGGGGAGGAGGGGTGGTTGTTGTACCTGGCCACGCTGTGTTTCCATGTTCCCACGGTCCTTCCCTGAGCCCTTCACCCCCACCACCACCCACCCACCTCCAGATAATTCTGACTGTACCACCTCTGAAGTTATGGAAACAAACCATCCTCCTAAAACTCAGGTTTAAAGGTTTCTGAGATGGGAAGGGGGGGGATAAAAGACACAAGGAGAGAAGGGGTGTGGGGGGGGGGGGGGGGGGGTTCCTGTCAGCATATCCAAGATAAGTTTTGGATGTCAACTTTAAGAAGCTGTTAAAAAAAAATGACATTGAAGACAAGGTATTGTCTGGTAAAAAAAAATTAGGGTAGTCAGTGTATTACGAGCTGCAACCTGAAAGACAGGGAAGGAGCCAGACACACTTTTTTTTTTTTTTTTTGGTGGATAAAAAGGAGGATAAAATAAAAACTTGGATCATTGTGAAATGCCGTCTGTTCTGGATATAATCAATAGCTAAAGAAGAATCCAGTTCAGGGTTGTCTCTCATATTTCAATCCCGGCTCTTGTGTGATCAATAAAAGTGAGCTGAAATCAAAGCGAGCCCTCTTTACCATTGTCTATTCAACGTTAGCAGACAAAGACTGAGGAGCCTTTGATCGGCCTGTCTGCAGGGCCCACAGCGAAACACACACCCCATCCTCCCACTCCCACCCACCACCTCCAGGTGAGCTGCCTGTGTGTGTGTGTGTGTGTGTGTGTGTGTGTGTGTGTGTGTGTGTGTGTGTGTGTGTGTGTGTGTGTGTGTGTGTGTGTGTGTGTGTGTGTGTGTGTGTGTGTGTGTGTGTGTGTGTGTGTGTGTGTGTGAGTCTGTGTGTGTGTAGAGAGGAAAACCAAAATGGTTTTAGTGCGCACACAAAAACAAAAGCACTTTTTCTTTTTTTCTTTCTTTCTTTTTAAACAGAAATAACAGGAAGAATGTATAAAGTCAGGTTGTGCTGTCAGCTGGCAGGTCATCACACAAAGTTGCCAGCCGCCGTCTCAGCCTGTCTTCAGGTGTCTCTCGTTGGACCGTGGACCTCAGCGCTGCTCCCATTGCTCAGTGGACAGTCGTGTCGTCCTCCTCCTGTTGTGCCGTCGCCTCTCTCTGGGTTCTGTTTTGTCTGGCGCTCCTCTCCCTTATTAATTATTTACACTTCTTTTGGCCTTGTCTTTTTTTGTGGGTGTCCATCATCATCGTCACTTTTGTCTCCACCCTGTCTGGTTTCCTCCAGTTTTCAACCTTTCTTCAATATCTTTTGTTCTGTCACTTTTTGTCCTCTACTGACGGTCTTCTATTTTCTTTCTCGTTGACCGTTTTTGACTTTTACATAAAAGTTGACTTTTTTTTTTCACAAGACTCTTTCTTCCTGCCGGGTCCTTTTCCGTTTGTTTCCTCATCTTTACTGATGTCCTAGATTCTTTTTTTTTTTTCCTTCCGTCCTCTTCATCTTTTGTCTTACATAGATTTGTTTTTGTTTAGGCCTTCTTGTCACCAGTGGCTTCTCCATAAAGCCGCTTCACCTTCACTCTACTGTGGCTAATTCATGTCACATATCAGCTTTAACTAATCCTCTTAGTTCAGACCAGGATTGTTTGTGTCACATGACCTGATTAACCGGCTGCTCGCCGTTCCTCCAGACTGAAAGCCGTCAGGAAAAAGAATGTTTAAACAAAAATATTTATAGTTATAGAAAATACATTGAGCTGTATTTTCTTTTTCTTTCTTTCTTTTTTTTGTTCGATACCTTATTTGTCACCATTTACCTGTCACACGCTCCTCGACTTTCACACGTCCGGTGCCTCCCCTCACTGATTTGTCCTCCGTCCTTTGAGTTTTGTTCTCTTGTACCGTGTCCAGTTTGTCTGTTTTTTGTATTTTATCCTGTACATTTTTTAAATAACTACATTCAGAAATCGCAGGAGTAAATCGGTCTTCTGAAATGACATGACCCCCCCCCAAAAAAACACAGATAAGGATACCCCTGAAAATAAAGATGATGAAAGTACAATTGTGACTCATATTTTGCAATTATATTGTAATAAAATGTGAAAGTACCTACCTATTATAGCCCAACTGTACTTTTGTATCAAATAATATGTAGTCTTCTGCAGCTTTAATCAGTCCTTGTCTCAGTGTGGGTTTTCTTTTCACTTTATCATATCTTCTAATCCTTGTTAATCCTTAAGCTCTTCATTACCTTCTTTTGTTTGTTTCTTTGTTTTCAGAATGTGTCCTGTCTACTTCTGTACTTTCCTCTTCTCTCCCCTTCAGTGTCCTTTTTTTTTTTTTTTTTTAAACCAAACACAATGGACATTCTTCAAGATGATATCAAATATAGCAACCTATTTAAGGATGAATCAAAAACATAATATGAGACATTATCCTGCTCCTGTACATTTAAACTTGTCTCGTCCTTTTTGTCCTGGTCATTTCTCTGTGTTTTCCTAAACCATCAAAGTCTTCTATCCTGATAACGTCCTCCTCCTCCTCCTCCTCCTCCTCCTCCTCCTCCTCCTCCTCCTCCTCCTCCTCAGATATCTCCTCCCTCGTCCTCTTCCATCTTTTCCTCTCCTGTCCTTGTCTCCTCTCGGCTGCTCGACAGTGTTGCACGCTCTCTGACAGCAGACAGGAGACACCAAAGCAGCAGGACCCTTCGACTCTCAACATGCACCTTGTTTACGAGTCCTAAACGACAGACAGCCCCGCTGGAGCCTCCCGTGTCAGAGGAGGGGTGCGGAGGATCGGCTCGGGATGAACACGAACACGGGTCTTGTGATGACAGCCCTCACGAACACGCGCAAAGACAGCTTATTATATCAAGCAGCACCGGCGCACGCAGGTGCAGATTAAAAGTGACGCTCCCTCCATCTGGCCACATGAGCGCATCGCCGCAGCACCAAGGCATTGCTGCGCATGTTGACACAAAACGCTCTCCGGGTGATTAAATATCCCAACCAATGATGTTCATTTACAGGTGAAGCACGTGGGGAAACTTGGACCGCGTAAAAGTTGTGAATCGTAATGAAGTTAAAGGACAGTGGCGTGATCAAGTAACTGGTATCCACAGGAGTTACATCGACAGACAAGTCACATCTTGAAGGCTCCCTCAGATCAGGCCAGCGTTACCCCGCGGGAATACGGACAGGCTTTTATTACAGCCTCATCACTGCTACTCATACATAATATTTATAAATCACAGCAAGTTTAAAATTCAAGAACACGTCCATCTTGTTATAGCTTCCCAGCAGTATAGAAAAGATGTGCGTGTGTATTAACTTTCACAAGCCCTCTCTGGATGTGCACTAAGACTAAGGCCCCGTTTACACCGAATCTGTTTAAAAAAAAAAAAAAAGGGAGTGTGTTTACGCTGCAGCAGCGGATACAGGGACAATGATGTAGTTAGTATGCCGGGCCTCAGGGGGGCGCTGTTGCTTGATTTTGTAATGGCACCACACCGACGTGTGCAGAGAAGAATACGCTATAAACAAAATAGAGGGAACCCAACAACCATATGGACTGATGACGCATCGGATGCTATCAGGGGTGAGTCTCAACTATTAAACTACTGATATGGAGGATAAAACTAGAATACTTGACCGCCATTCATCCTGGACTGGACAGGCTGATGATTGTTTACTTTGTTTTAACAGCTGACATATTGATTTTTATGCTCTTCACCATCTTGTTAACACTTTACCTGTATGTAATGGGATTTTATTCCATGAAGCATTTTGTAGATTTGCTTTTGAGAACGTTTTTTTTTATGACTGATGCTCTGGTCCACATGGTGACGTAGCGGTGAGCACAGTAAAAACATATCAGTGCTCTGAGCCCAGGCATGGGGGTCGCTTCTTTGCATGTTCTCCCTGTGTCTGCACTGTTTTTCCCCCGTAGTACTCAGGCTCCTCCCACAATCCAAA
Organism: Blennius ocellaris; assembly: GCF_963422515.1. Classification (NCBI taxonomy): domain Eukaryota; kingdom Metazoa; phylum Chordata; class Actinopteri; order Blenniiformes; family Blenniidae; genus Blennius; species Blennius ocellaris. The sequence continues at coordinate 11,332,832 of NC_137661.1, read as the reverse complement.
AAAGGTGTGCTGGTGAAAGATTCACAAGTAATGTAATCGACCTTTGACTGCTCTGAACGCAAACGATCCAATAGCGTTGATCTACCAACGGCCCAGAAAAGTCAACTCGAACATTCCCAGCATAAAACTCTGTGGCGAACCATTAGAACTTTTGACACTGTAACTTGTAACTGTATCTTGACAGATGTAACAATGGTCAGACGATGTGCCTGGGGAACATGCAGCAGTGATTCAACAGGGCTTATTTCATCCCACTTCCCAAAACCAAACAAAACATGGAATAATAATCCTCTGGATTAAGTGTCTTGTATAATTTAAGCAATCTGGTCTTATGATATTAATCATATAACACCAGCAACGATGAGTTTTCTTAAACTCGTCACCTCGCTCACCCGATAAACAATGAAGATCTGTGCGTCTGACTGCAGCTTTTTCTCATCCATGTCCAGTTTAACATTTTGCACAGAGCACTCCTTGCATGATGCCGACCTTGCCGAAGGCTCCTCAATTAAATTCTTTCATACGGGCTCCAAAAGTTGTGTTGCGCCCGTCGTGGTGTGGTTTCAACTCTGACAGCTGCCATGTAAACATGCAGTCACCCGCGACAACTCGTCTGCGTTAGCAACAGTAACTAAGGAGGGCGGGACTTGGCCAAAGGTCAATAGGTCACCTGTCCAGGATGGACCCTGTCTTCACCTGCCAGCTGTAATTTTTGTAATTCCAAAAAGTTGGATGAGGTAGAGAATTTGTGATGGATGGATAATAATGCACTCATCTTCAAGTGTTTCCACCATCTCCCTCAGTTCTGTGCACAATTCAGTTCGGTCCATTCCCAACTTACAGTATGAGCTGGCCTCCTACACGTCTTCTCCCTGTGCAAAAACAAGCACGCGTCCCTCAGACAATCCGCATTTTTGAAGGAACTGTGAAATCGACAGGGGGAAAATTTAGAATCGCCAGTTTCCTGATTGTGCCGAACTGCATGGGAAAACACAACGTATGAGCAGGGAGAACATGCGGACTCTACACAGGCTCCAGGCCTGAGTTAGTGTTTAGGAGATTGTACTTCTCCATCTATGCTTTTGTTTTTGTTTTTATTAGTGAACATGAATGTTGTCGAGACTAAAAAATGAAAACTAACCAGCCTGTATTTTGTGCGCTTGTATTTTATACACATTCGAGGAATTTATATGCTTCCTGCATTTTTTGATGGGAATAATTGTCCTTGACTCGACTTTGCTCCATGTTTATAAATGCATATTGTGGTTGAAGGCAGTGACGACCCTGCCAGAGTTTTGCTTTTGTGTCCCAGTCCATCCATGCGTCGACCCAAACCTCCACTCTGCCACCATCACCAGGAAAAGCCTCATTTTTCACTATCAGTACGTTGCATTTAATGTGCTATTTGTTGTCTGACTTGCTGGTGTGCCACTTTGTGTTAATGTGTGCTTGTCAGATACACTCAATGAGCATGAATCACCAAAGAGCCAAATTAGAATTGTGTACATTCCCAGTCACCCTCTGGCTCAGAAACGGTTGAACTGAGTGACGTTTTATCAAAGATCGTCATGAACAGAATTGTTTGGGAAGTCCACAAAACCAGAGGGGCTTCTCATATTCATTATTTATTAAGCGAGAAGCCAGGTCTAATAAACACTGGGGTGTTATTCAGATGCCTCAAAATTAATAGACGTTGTGAACTTTATGCCAGTGCACTGTCGTGTTGTTGTGTAAGTCGGAGATGTTCAGTGCAGAATAAGAATCATATGCATTTATGCAAGTGAACAAACATGAGGCTGGAAGTGTGTTTTGTGAATTTGTTTAAAGGCCAGTATTAGCATATAGCCACAGACAGGCCGAGTCCTGACTTCAATTCAAAATCCCCAAGTCAATGCTGGGCTCTCCGGTGCCAGTCAATCACCCCACACCTCTGAAATGAACCCAGGCAGACGTGAATTGGACCTTTCAAACCTGGGTGAAAGGTTACAACCTTTCAGCTATGAGCTCTCTTTGTACTGTGGCGGTGGAGCTTTGTGAGTTAAAAAAGAAGAAGAAGAAGAAGAAGATAAAAAAAAAAGTTATGAGTTTAGATGCAGAGCAAGTTCTCCTCTCTCTATACGCCTAACCTTTAAGCCGAGTGCCCCCCCGTGACTCCCGGATTCCTGATTAGTTTACAGTATACTCCCAAATCAGCATAATAAAGCGTGTGATGAGGCTGATAAGATCTAACAACCTGCTCTTGTTTACCCCGCCGCAGCACCAGCGCCTTCTCTGCATGTGTGTGTGTCTGACCCCGAGGCACCGAGTCACTTGATGCGTCTTGCATCTCTCCAATACACATTTATGCGTGCACGTGTACACACACACCACACACACACACACACCCACACAACCCCCCCCCACCCCCCCCACTGGTAGAAATCCTGGTTGTATTGCCGCATCTCAGCGGAGGCCGGGAATCCACATCCCCTTTAGGCGAGTCCTGGGGTGCATTTACACCACGCACGTACACACACACACACACACACACACACACACACACACACACACACACACACACACACACACACACACACACACACACACACACACACACACACACACACACACACACACACACACACACACACACACACACACACACACACACACACACACACACACACAGTGTATCTTAATGAGAAAAGGAGATGGCACTATGAAGGCGACAGCAGAATGAAACCTACTCACCAAGGACTGACCTGTGGTTCAGGGGCGGCAGCAGCTCGGCGGGGAGCTCCTCTCCCAGCACTGATCAGAGGGCTGCACCGCCGAGGCTGCTCACGCTGACGGCGCTGGAAAAACCAACTGATTAAACGCCACTGTCGCCTCAGCTCAGCTGCTATATGGAAAGAAAGCTTCCTCTCTTTTATATGTTTTTTCTTTTTTTTTTTTTCTTCACTCACTGTTTGTTTGTCAGTCTCCTTTGTTTTCTTTGTCCTCTGCTGAGACAGCGGTGCCGGTGGATTGGAGCTGTGAGCGTGAGGGATTTGTGCGTAATTAGCTGAAACGCTCACCCAAGCAAGCACAAAAAGTTAAATTTTAAACTTTTTGAACTATACTCCTTTTTTAACGGTATTTCACTGACACTCTGCTTCACTTCCAAGATCAAAACCTTGCTTCGTGGTAGAAATATATTTTATGTGAGTCTTTGGAGTATGTGGACAGCAAAACAGCGCTGCCAACTTGCAAGTCCTATTAACAAGTTGTGCAAAGTTAAAATTGTGCAATGTGTGTGCATGAAATAAAAGTACAGACTGTGAGAAGACATGAATATATTTATGAAATCTTAGCGAAATGACAGAGACGGAGTAATTGGACCCGCTGACCAGTGTTTTAAAATGTAACCCTGCCTATTATGTGCTGCATCTATTTTGAAAAAAATGTTCAGATGAGCCGCATTTGTGGCGAGCGTCGGTCCCATGAAGGCTTCAGGAGTACAGTGTTGACGGTAAGTCTGCATAGCTTTAGAGGAAAAATGAAAGTTGCATTATTCGAAATTGCAGCAGCTGCTGAACAATTGGCCCGTTTATGATTCAATCGCTGGTGTAAATAGGTCATCAGATATATGTGAGGGAGACCGGTTCGTCCGCAGGAGGCCTGGAGGATAATACAGCCCAGGTCAGAGGTCGAGGGCATCCTGCCGACCGCCGTCGTCCATCAGGAGCCAATTCACAGCTTCCGGGACCCCACAGTGGCGATTCTGTCCGGCCTTATAAGGAGCGGATGAGATGGTGTCGAATGTGGAGACATCCTGGCACAAATATGGGGTTAGAAGACTCTGCCCATTATCTCTGCCCTCTGGCCTTGTTGGGCGACTCATCCAAGGATGGGCAGTGACTCTGCCAGCCCCGGGGCCAGACGACGCTGACTGCCAGCCCCCTTCGTGCCACATGGACAGTTTCAACTAAGCCTTTTGTCAGTAAGACTCAGCAAATCTGGGTGACAAGAGTTTGAGTATTTTTTGTAATGGATACATCGGATGACAACATCAGTCTCTCGTTTTAAAATGACTTTTTTTTTTCTTAGGTCGTGATTATAATTTGTGATTTAAAAGCGTGCGTTGAGGCCAGTTCTCACTCAGCTGCCCTTCACCCAACAGTACTGTACCTCTCGCCCTTGACTGCCACAGTTTGGCCGGGGGCTTCTCTGGCCAGAGTCACCGGATCATGGAAGGGCTGGAAGAAAGACAGGACGAGGGCAAACAAAGGAGGACGCTCGGTGCCATAACCTTGAACGAACGAGATCTACTCTCACACACAATGGCCGCCTCACACATGCAGCCAAGTCAACTTTTCATTTATGGCTACAGTTCTTCAGCTTTCTCTTTTCATAATTTGAAACTCACATTTTGCTGTGACTGGCCACCCTTTGCCCCCCCCCAACCGTGACGGCCAGGGGAGGAGTGGAGCCGAGAGCGAGCTTCGTCTCATCTCACCCCCACTGGCAAGCAGCGAGAAGGGAAGGAAAATAAGGAAGGAAAAGGTGAGGTGAGAAAAAGGTGCGACCGGGCAGGGGCAGCTTCAGCAGCGTGGAGAAGCGATGGCTGGCAGCACAAAGGATGGTTCTCCTTCTGTTTTTCAGCTCCATTAATATCTGAGCTCCAGCCTGCATATATATCCTCATTCATTATTCATGAAGCGACCAGGAAGGAACGCAAGCGGGGAGGAAGGTAGGGAAGCAAAGGCCAGAGATAGTTCCAATCAGTCCGGGTTTAAATGACACTGAGTGACAGAGCCTGGGGTTTTATAGCTCGTTGTTCAAATGAAACACTGCGCTGTGGTAAAAGGTCTGCGCCGGCCCACCGTTAATGACCAGCAGGACGCATTAGAAGCTGCACCACTCGCAAAAGCTCGCTAGCAGCAAATTTGCCCAAAGTAACTTATCATAATTCCGACACAGAAGCGCAGCGAGTGAGCAGCAACACAAACTGTACTAACCTGTGCCTGACCTGAGCTAAAGAGCAACTGGATCCGGTTTAAAGACTTGCAAACACCCAGAGAGCCTTAAATTTATGTTGTCGCACTTCACTCTGCGGGAAGTGCTCAGGTGATGTGGAAATGTGCTCGCCAAAGCATTTCTGCCAGGCCTGCAGCCCGACTGCCAACGAGAACTTTATTCCTGATATTCCTTCTCTATTAAAAGCCGATATATTAACACCAAATTAATGAAAGCTGCCAAAATTGAGATGCAATAAATGTGAATCACTGACCTGTAATATATTTTTACGCAGCAGTCTTGCACATTAACAATGGAACATAAACCCAAAACTATTTTCAACCATCTGAAATTTACAAGAATAAAATAAAAAAATATTAGCCCCAAACTGAAAAAGCTGGTCACGTCACTGATCACTGAACGTTGATTTTTATTTTGGGACGTAATTTCCTGGGGTTTTATTCTCCACATTGAGAAACTGTAACTAACTTCTACAGTAACGTTTTATGTGATATTGTCCTGCACATTCTCTTATCGATAGTTTGTTTGTAGGATTTCTCCCTTTTTTTTTTAAAGCTACTATTTGAAGCCTTGTTTTATTTCAACATTTTTAACCTTTTCATCAATTTTGCCTTGCTGGTAGAACTGGCAAGTCACACTGTCCCTTTAAAATACCTTATTTCATGTGTATGTCTGACAAATCACTTTAAAATGAATGTTTTTACAGGTTGGGATCAAAGATACTTTTTCTTTCTTTGGACAGTTTCCTGGTGGTGTTTGGATGTAAGCCATTCAGTCCCCGAGCAGACAGACAAATAAATCCTTTAAAAGGAAGCAGATTCATGTTTATATGTAGAATTGTGCAGCCACACTCAAAAACCTAAAGGTCCCAGTCAATTGAATCTATATCTATGAATTGTGTTTTCATATGAAGCTTTAAAGTACTTATTATAAAAAAAACATGACTTGACCACAGCTAAATTTAATAGTTGTGATTTAATTATATCTTTAAGTACATATAAATCTGTATTTGTGTATTTATTATTGTTTCTAAGTTGCTAAGTCATTTCAGACAAGAGTAGTTGTCTGTAATTATTCAGACTTCAAAGTGAATGTGTGTATTTTAGTGAGCTGAATGGCTGGAAAATGTCAGAAACACATGAGAGTTTTTAAGAGGAAGCTGTTTATGCTGCTTTGTAACTGTCCCGTCTCAACCCTGCTGACTGAGGCAGACTGTAAATGAAAACAAATGTGTTTAAAGCTCAGTTTAAGGGAAAACACACCAGCAGTTTTCTGCATAAAACCTTAAGTCGTTATGATGATTCTGTATTTCCTGCATGTTAATATTAATATAATTCCCTGTTTGCCTCTCTGCGCCTAAATGCTCTTGAGTTGAACTGGATTTCGTGCTTAGTCAGATCAGTGATGCCACCGTCCCTCAGGCACTAATGTCACTTTAGAAAATGCCGCGCGCCCACCAGGATCATTGTTCAGAGATTAGTGAACAAAAATGAAAACAAGCCTTAGATGAATATGTTACAGTGAAAGAGAATTTCTAAGCAGAATGTACAGTAAGCATTTTGTAAAAGATTCAAAAATATTTTATCCTCTCATGGGGCATCTGGTGAGTACGCCTTCAGTGTGTGTGTGTGTGTGTGTGTGTGTGTGTGTGTGTGTGTGTGTGTGTGTGTGTGTGTGTGTGTGTGTGTGTGTGTGTGTGTGTGTGTGTGTGTGTGTTTTCCTAAGTCTTAGAAATGGTAATGCCCTTAACCCCAATGCAGGGGAGACTTAACAGTTGGTATTGACTTTGTGAACATTTACCATTGAGGATTCAGACTATTCAATTCTATTTCAACTGAGGGCTGCAGACGGAAAGGGAGGAAGTCCCTGGGCTCCATGTTGCCAGCACACAAACACACACACACACACACACACACACACACACACACACACACACACACACACACACACACACACACACACACACACACACACACACACCCTCAGACTGTACGGTGAATGTGCTATTCTCAAGTGATATCGACTCAATCGGATTTTAACCCCTCTCTGTCGTGCAGAGACAAACGCTCTCAACATAACAAAGGCTTCAGTGTGTGTGTGTGTGTGTGTGTGTGTGTGTGTGTGTGTGTGTGTGTGTGTGTGTGTGTGTGTGTGTGTGTGTGTGTGTGTGTGTGTGTGTGTGTGTGTGCGCGCGTGCATGCATGTGCAGTTTCTAGATTATTTCAGATGTGTAGCCTTTTGAATAATCTCCACTTGGGAATACAAATGCCACTTCCATCAATACAAATAAAACAAATCTATTATATATGTTTATGCATGTTCTTCACACCTTGAAACGAATCCACAATCAACTATGATGACACTTTGGGGAAAGTGACTTCTGCAGAGAGTTCTTAAGTAAGAAGAATGACAGTTTACAGCTTGCTTTAAATGTGGCATAAGGACCAGCAACTATATGAAACAGTTCATTTGACTCCCCCATATTACTCCATAAAGTGCTTCTATTGATACCAGTTACCACACATTGTCTCCTCTATTCAAAGTGCATATAGTTCAATGTTTTACCAGTCGAGTTGTGATCAGCGCTTGTATTTTCACAGCCAAATATAACACCACTTCCTATATTTCTTGCCAATGCACCTAATTGAGGTATTGTGCAAAAATGTATCATCGTGTTTATTTTAATATCCAGTGTTGTGTAAATTAATTAAATGTAAAAGTTCACAACAGTAATTATTTACTTAAAAAAAGGTGGGTAATTTGCTAATTAATGAAAAAAAAAAGTACCATTTAAGGAAAAATAACTTCTTACTATCAACAGCCATCCTTCAGAAGGCCTATAGGGGTAGTGTATCATTATATATATATTATCGTGGCAGCGCTGTGACTAACGGCTGATTCACTGTCAACTCCAGCAGAGTCTATATAAGTTGGTTGGAGAAAGATGCTCTATAAATCTGCAAACAGTGACCTTGTCTTACAACGGTAGGTTGCTTTTTACATTAAGCGTCTAAGTAATCACAGGTACAGGTTCATTATGACATCTTCCTTGCATTACTGTCAGGAGGAATGAGTAAGTTCAGCATGAATGAGCTGCTTCTTTCCCAGTAAACAGGAGTGGAGTGAAAAAGGAACCAGTCAGATTTCAGCTTTGGCTCACAAATATCTCGGTAAACAAGAAGATGAAAAATGGCAGCTCTAGAATTGATTTAAAATCCAAAAGAAGTAGAGTAACAAGCGTATACTCAAGTAATTAGAAAGGCATTACTGATTCCATGTTATTAATCAGTTATGACTGCAGGTCTCGCTCACTGCAGATCGTACCGGTTGCAGTCATTACTTTTTAAAGCAACATTACACACATTGCTTAGATCTGACTACTTGCATCACATAGTTTTACCCTGACAATCCTTTAGACACTTTGTTTTTTTGTACCTCACTTCTCCCAGTAGTTTTTGTGGTTTTCTGTCTTCAAGCATTTGTCAAGTTTCTGGCCCGTTGCTAAATGATACCCATGCTCTCTGTGGATGGAGTCTACGCAGCCACACATTCTACACCTCCCATCAACCACCCACCCACATCATTTATACATGTGAGCCTTCGGACTGTCACAGCCTCTCAGTCAGACCCTTTATCAGTGCGGGCCATAGATTCTCATTAAACGGGTGAGTCCCCCAGTCTTTGACACTTGGACCATCACATGTCCACACAGCCATTTCTCCACTGCTGACCGTTTGTTCAATCCAACTGGACAAGTGGATTGTGAAAGACTGCGCTATTGTTTGCCTCTCTTCGTTAAAAGCATGGTGTTTCTGTATGCTGCGGGCACACGCTTCAGAGCTACAGCACGCTCACTGGAAAAGACACCGCTCATTACTCAATTAGTTGGAAGACGAAGAAGAAAAAAAAAAGCCATCTTCAGCCAAAAAATGTGCATTGCTTGGAGTATCACTGGATATCTGCTTACTGTAACTTTACTGGATGACAGGCTAATCAGTTTAACCAGTGGTCAAACACGGTCAGCTGATAAGAAGCTCTGTGTGGTCACTCGATAAGAGGCGCTACTCCTCAAAGGCCGTGCTCGCTGACTTGTTAGTGCTGGGTCAGTGAACTGCCGTCAAGATTTCTAAATGGCCACTCAAATCCCAGAACTGGATTTGTATGACTGTGTGTGAGAGAGAGAGGGGGGGGGGGGGGGGTTACTCTGGTCCCTCTGGACTTTCTCACTGAAGGATGGTCTGTTTAATGCAGTTAACCACGTCCCTTCAGCACGTCTTCACAGGGGGGAGAAATGTTTTATTCTGGATCTTTGTATACCTGTGCTGCTGCTGCTGACTAACGATTAGAGTCAAATTGTGGATTTTTTTTTTTCTCCCCCCACCTGCCAGAGGTGTGCAGGTCTCCTAAAGCATCCTCAGCTCCTTTGTTGCAATATTGAAGTGAGTAAATATCGGCAGCATATAGTATTTAGTAAGGCCTGACAGGAAGAGTCCACACACTCTTGCAGCCCCTTGACCAATGGGTCAAGGGGCTGCAAGAGTGTGTGGACAAACGGGTGTGTGTGTGTGTGTGTGTGTGTGTGTGTATGTGCACAAACATTCACACAAATGCATGTATCTCCAGTTTCTGACCCCCACAACAGAAAAGCTGTGAGGTCTGCAACCGAGCTGCAGCAGGATTGACTGGCAGCTCATATGTCCACAGAGAGGCTGCGTGCGTGCGTGCATGTGTGTGTGTGTGTGTGTGTGTGTGTGTGTGTGTGTGTGTGTGTGTGTGTGTGTGTGTGTGTGTGTGTGTGTGTGTGTGTGTGTGTGTGTGTGTGTCTGTGTGTGTGTGTGTGTGTGTGTGCGTGCTATATAGGCCCAGTCTGGCAGCAGAAAGCAAGATCTCATGGGAGGGCCGGATGTTGGGTCAGGAAGAGAGGAAAACAAGAGTCGAGGAAGAGGGATAGGAGGGAGATATACATGGAAGACATGAATCTGTTATTGTATATGTATGCATATAAAAGTACCCGTGCGTGTCCGTGTATGTGTGTGTGTCGTTACCTGAAATGTTTAAAATGGATACGTCTTCCACCTCCTGCTGCATCAGGTATCTGGCATATAGGAATCTCTCTCACACCAATTGCATACAAACAAACAGCCTGTGTGTGTGTGTATGTGGGTTGAATCCGTAGTTGATTGTGATGTACACATTAATCTTCACGCGGCGTACACATCCATTTATATTTTTTTGATATTATACATCAACATTTAATGGCGGCAGGAGGGTGGGAGCCGGCACATTTTTTCACCTCCTTTTGAATGCACCAGATCTGTCACCGCACGGGGGGTAGAGAGAATGTCATGGAGGTGGTATGTCTTTCTTCATCGTATCCGTCCACATAGCATTTTAATTGGGTTTTCTCTTTTCCAATGAAAAAAAAAAGTAATGGAGGTGAGGGGAGGGATGAATCATATGGGGTGGAGGGACACAACAGAGGGGGGTTGGTGGGGGGGGGGGGGAGATATGTGCTGCTCTGGGTTTCCATCCTCACCTACCCAGCTATGCCATCTCATCATTGTGGCCCTCACTCGAACTACACACCGAAACACACGTCCACACAGCTCGCCCTTAGTGGCGCCGTAATGTGTTTGTAGTGAATATTATTAAACAATGGCGCAGCTCACATTCCCCCTGCCTTGGATAAGGCTGCTGCATGGAAACCTATTAATGCTGATAAAGCCACGCCGTCTCCCGGTGTGACTGTCCAACACGGCCTCACCAACGGACACACTGCCTGAGCCCACCAAATGGGACCAAAAAATGTCTGCACAGTACGAGACTGGATGCATGCGAGTGTGTGTGTGTGTGTGTGTATGTATAAATATGGGAGTGAGTGTGCATGTGCGTGAGTGCGTGTGCGTGTGTTGTATGTTGATGGTTGATGTACAGGCCTGGAGGGCAAACGCTCCAGGCTGCTCTCGTTAAGAACCTGTCAGTCATCGACAGAGAGGAACCAAAAGGAGTCCAAATCGCAACACTGAGCGTGTGTGTGTGTGTGTGTGTGTGTGTGTGTGTGTGTGTGTGTGTGTGTGTGTGTGTGTGTGTGTGTGTGTGTGTGTGTGTGTGTGTGTGTGTGTGTGAAATGCATTCAGCCACTTGGCTATTCCCAAAAAACAAAAAAACAAAAAAAACAACAAGGCTGTAAGTCAGTAGAGAAGCATGCTTGCAAAAAAAAGGAGGAAGAACTGTGGTGCAACATGAAGCCACACTGCCCTCCAGTGGTTTTCGGCTGCTTCACCATCTCTGTTCACTGAGACGTGGAAATCCTCAGGTTGAGGCTGACTTTGTTGATTAAGGCACGAGCCGAGGTCTAATAGTTTAATGGGGAGATTTGAGACACGGAAGAGCTCTGAGAGAATGTTCTTTTTTAAGCCAAAAGGATTGATATCATGTGAATTCTCAGTAGAGGGGAAGCACACGCAAAGCCTGACAAGTGACAAAATGTACAAAGACACTGCACTAAAGAGCATGTAGACAGGAAGGGGAAAGGGGAAGTGTAAAAGAGGTTGTTCTGACAATTATCTCGAACAGAGGCCTTTTGAAGTAGCGTGTCTCCATTTCGTTTAACTCCTTGTGAGGCACAAGCTGTGGCGCGACGTCGAGTCAAACGCCTAATGTCAATGCAGTATTTGTATTTCTTGACGCAAAACTGATTGTAATTGTGATTGTGAGTTAACCACAAGTGACAAAACAAATAAACTGCATATATAAGCTGCATGGAGCTAATAACGCTGCACTTTAACAGTTTATAACTTTCATTCTAAATGATCTCTGTTGCAGAATATAATTGAAGTCCACAGGAGAGCTGGATACTCCAGTTATAGCAAACACAGACATCACAAGCAACTTTCAGAACAGGATGCTGTTGGGAGATTTACATTCGTGTGGCTGACTGAGTGTTACAAATGGACAGCCATTTGAAAATATTATACAGCTTTAATGATTGACTTAATATCATATCCGACCTGCTTTCAATATCATTTGTCCACGAGCCTTCCATTGTCTGCATTTGCTAAAAAAAAAGACTGTTGTAAATCTTTCACATTTCTCAGGGCGCTAAATCACCTTTTGTGAATGATTCACATGTATTTGCATTATGCTCAGTCTTGACACGCCGTCGTTTCTGAATGTTAATGAAGGCATCGAGAACTATAGGCAGATGTCTGAACGCGTCGGAAACACTTCAACCACATTCAGTGTGGGTGCAGAGAGAGGGTGGAGGGAAAAACTGCACGCGTCTGGCTGCATCACATGCACAGGCGAACACGAACATCACTTCAATCCATTTTTATCTCATCTCGCGTGGTCACAGCTGTGCAGAACAGAGGAACTACACAGTACAACTTTAATAAATAAGGGATCGTGGCTTCCCTCTAAAAAGCCCCCCGTGGTCAGTGTGTACAGCCTCGGACATTTACAATGGACAGCAGAGCCGAGGAGACCACGTTACATTATTGAGCAATACTCCACATTAAAAAAAAAAATAAAAATTGAGGAAGCTGTGATGTAGTTTCTTTTCGAGGCCACACCTTATTCTTCAACATCTACATAAACACCCGGAGCTTAAAAAAGAGGCCAGAAATACATTTACTGTAAAGCACATTGAGTTCCAGGAGTGTCAGTCGGTTCATCTGAGGGCTTATCCATGAGCTGATTAATCACAAAGGAGGTTTCACCTGCACTTTCACTATCATCTTCTTCTGTATTTCACATGCTTGTAATAGCATCGGTGTGAAGGAAGTTTTTTTTTTTATTATTATTTTTTGAGTAAGAGGATGGCATCACAAAGTTTCCTTACAGTTTATTGTTTGATAGATGTGAACCAGAGTGGCAAAAGATTCATAACTTTTCTTCAATCGCAATTATACGTATGATTGTTTAAAGAAAAGAAACTTTACTGTAGTTTCACCAACTAAAAGTCACAATTTTTTGCAGAGTTCATAAAAAAAACTACTTCTTACTAATAATACTGTACTAATAGTTGTATTGTAGTTTCAAAAGCATTTTATATACTGTGTAATTAAATGGCATGAAGCAGTTCAAGTGGTTGTATGTACATAACATATAAATAAGAAAAATCTTATTTTAATATCAGTCTAAACAGTGTGCATTGGCATAATCAGAATGTAACTTACGTTAAGTTGTATAACAGCTGTAAAATAAGAGCTACAACAGCCAGAAAGCTTATTTGTCAGTAATGCAAGACAAAAAAGTAGTCTATAACCAGCCGTGACATACTGCCCATAACAAATGTCTGGAATTTGATTTGGTTACAGGTGAGAAAGAACATATTCAGCCAGCAGAATTAAATCAGCTCTGTTACTATTTCATTAAAACTAATACCCACTGGAGTGCCCCCTTAATCTCGAACCAATTGCTGACAGACAGCAACATCAAATATACCTGAATATAGGTAGCATTAACACTTGAATATGTTCAGGAGTTGCCAACAATATTACTAGGACAGACCTAATTGAGGGCACAATCAAAATTGAGGCACTTGCTGAAATTGTCTCTTTTTTTTTTTTATTCCTAGAGCTACATGTCAGCACCGGGGTGGACAGCTCCTGATTCACCGTCTTTTGCCGAGTGTCACCTGAAATAGGTTCCAGCTCCTCCCAATGAATGATTGTTGCCAACATTGTGCCAGGATGACTGCAGGTGAGGTCCACATTCAGTGGCAAGCTTCAGCGTCAACACAAAATGTAAATGTACATGTTTTTTTTCTTCTGTAAATTCAAGAACACTCATTCATTCATTCATTCATTCATTCATTCATTCAACTCAAATATGTGAAGCATTTCTTGCATTTATATTTCATATTTATAGACAAATAATATCTTGCCAAGTGTGTTACTCATATATGGAAATTATTACTATGATGATGATGATGATGGTGAATATTTTTACTACTGTTGTTGTTTATTTTTGACGACCAATTTGAACCAGTAACTATTCCATGTCACCTGACTATTCCATTTCCACGGTCCATATTCATATCAAAACGCCTCCTTATGGAGATTGAAGAATAAACGTCACTGTGTACAATGTGCATGTCGGAAGGACTTATGCAGTCAGCGTTGAACTTAAATTATTTCCTGATAATGGGCAGACTCTGCTCATTGCAAAACAACAGAAATGTCAGAAGTGACTAATAGTACGAAGGAGAAGGAAAACCAGCGCACCAGTTCAAACATTCATGTGCACATCAAAAGCAGCATGTAAAAATAAACATTAGCACAGCCACTGCAGTTAATGAAATACATTTTATTATAGAAGAGCTGCCTACAGAATATGAGTAATTCATGGAAAACTATCAAATGCTTGAAGAAACGACGTAAAATGTTTGATGGTACCGATAAAATGCTTCCACAGACCACAGAGTTGTTGATTTATGATGTTGGTCTGAGGGTCAGGCTCTTTATTTGGCACCGTAGGCACTGCGAGCTGTTTTTCTTGTGTCTGCACTGCCAAGAACATGCAAGACTTTAACTCAGGCTTGAACGATTACGTCAGAAAGTTGGTTTTTTGTTTTTTTTGTTTTTTGTGTGAATCTTCTTCAGAAACTTAGTTCCTTGGAGCTGCTGCTTTTCCAACTAATTATAAAGCAAAAATAATCACATTTTTTTTATTTAAGCGGCAGCCAAACACACCATAAGTTTCTCAGAGGGACATAGTGGTTTACTCACTCTGTCCAGTTCCTGAGTCACCAGTCAGGCCATGTGACTGCTGTTTTCAATTTGTGGTTGGTTTGTAAAGAGGCAGTGAGAAACTCAAACGAGCAGAGCGGCCGCGTGTCAATTTATGATGTGATTCAGACCAAAGAAAGGTTTTCATTTAGTGTGCCAGCCTGTGTGTTAAGGTTTTTTTTTTAAATAAATAAATAAAAAAATCAAGCTGTCATCATGTATGCCTTTAAGTCCTGTTAGGACCATTTTATGAAACATTTTTATGCATCACCGAATCTGAAAATGAGGAATTATTCTTGAGGCATGTTGTTGTTGTCCATTTCAGCCAAATCCCGCCGGCGTTCGTCTTTGTTCACTGCTTCAGCCCTCGTGGTGAGAACATACATTCAACGTTGACATGAAGCACTTGCTTGAGGAATGAACTGTGTTTGGTTTGTTGTTGCTGGGGCATCGTCGGGATTTTATCTGGAAAACAAGTGCCTGTAGTAAACTAATCGTACTTGTTATTAATCACCTTTCCTCCTGTATTGACAAATCCTGTTTGTGTGATTTTGGAGGTGCAGCCATATTGGGGGCGGCTCCACGGAGCTTTTAGTCGTCGGCTGTGGGATTTGAACCTGTGTCCTCATGAGCAAGGACATAGAAGTGCCTCTCTACATGTAGGAACGACGTGCCAGCAATAACCTTACAAGTGATACGAGGTTTTGGGCACTCGTGGTCATGAAGGGAAGAGAGAGAGAGAAAAAAAAAAGTGTTGTTTCTAAACAGCTTCCGTTGAGCTCAACCATAACTGTGTCTCTTCTGCAATCAGAGAACGATGGCGACTTGTGGTTTTGGCTCAGAAAACAACTGCACCAGTATGACATTCGATATCCTTCGAAGTTCTCATTAGTTCACTGCATTTGGGAAACATTTATTAACAACTCAGATTTTAAAAAGTAAGAAATTGAGTCCTGTGATGATAGAATCTTTCTTTTCTGAGTACAAAATGGCAGCTCATCTATCAGCTGGACGGCGATGAATCGAAGGAGAGGCAATCAGTGAAATCCCCCCCGAGTCTCACAACTGTTCTCTTCCCTTAAAACCCCACGTCTTGTCTGTTTACTACGATCACTCTGTACAGACCAACACATTATTGATTGTTCTTGAAAAGGCTACAAATACGGTGGCGTGGGGGGGGGGGGGGGGGGGGGTGATGAGGCTGTTCTTGGTGAAAGTATTGAACTGTGGGCCTGTCTCAACATCACAGGCCGTGTTGCAAGAAAACCATGTTTGTCAGTCGGAGCCCCGTCACTGATTGTTCAACAGAGAAGCATCGAGTTCACTTCTTCTTTTTGTCCAAAATAAAAACACCTTTCTCTCTCTCTGTAATTGAGCGTTTTTACAGAAGCAACAATTGTCTTAAAATATATAAAATAATAGAGCTCTAGAAGATATTAAATGAAACACTAATCTCTCTTTCTATTAATCAGACTTAACGGTAGAAATATTTATTGTTGAGTTAGTGAACGTACTTTTCCACATTATGCTCTTGACGGCTAAGTTCAATCTTTCTCTCTGTGAAGACCGTTACAAAGGTTCATCTCATTTCTTCATTTGTCCGCCGTCAACATCAACATTAGGTTGGACATGTGCTTTTGTTTACATTTTTACCTCTTCATCATCTGCCTCCACACTGCAGTGAACGAAATACTCAACCCTGCAAGCCTCCTCAATGCAGCAAAACAAGAACAATATGATTTTAGCTTTTTCAATTTTCACTTAACATAGCATTTATTACTGTTGTTTGTTTGCTTTTATTGACAGTAAAAACCCACTGATGTGTACATCCTTGACTCGTGGATAGTGGCTGGAGCACCCAAAGAAAACACAAGTTCTTCCCCAGCACCCCCCCCCCCCCCCGTCTCATTCATCAAAGAGGATCATGATGGTGCACTGAATCGCTCTCCCTTCTGCTTGACTCCATATTGATACATTGCATCAGATTCAATAATGTCTCCATTTGCTTTTTCCACTTTAAAATAAAAACAAAAAGATGTATGTATGCAGCTGCACGTTGAACATGTTATTTTCATAATTTTCACAGCATTAATTAAGCTCTGGTCTTCAGGAGGCTGGAGCAAACGGCTTTACAGAGGCTCACGATACATTTGAAAGAGAGCTGACTGCCTTCAGTGGAGTTTTTTTGGTTGCATCATACGAGAATGAAGCTCTTTCATGTTTCTATTCTTTTGTCTGCGATCTAAACAAAGGCTTTGGAGAAAGGTGCAATCAGGCTGCAACTTCTCCCATCTTTCTAAATATACTGCGAAAAAAGCAGCCACCAACTAAGCTCGGGTGGGGATTCACCACATGCAGAGAGCATGAAGATCTCAGTGTCGATCTCTAATGACGATGATCTCATGAAGTAATTCGGGAACAATTACACTCAGTGAATTCATGTAACAGCTTCAATTCAGTTGCATTGCGTGAGAGCCACTTCCTTATTACAAAAACATACTCTGTGAGAAGTGAAATTAACTGAATACCTTGTGTTTTATCGGTTTAAGAGGAAATATAGATTTTGTTCTAAAAGTGTCACCACTTGGCAGGAAGTGCATGTCTTCTCTGTGGGAAAATACATGGGAACATTAATGAAACAATGACATGTGGATTTTACAGTGGTGAACGAGAAAAACCATCCATCCATTCATCCATCCATCCATCCATCTGTACCTAAGACCTTCACACGTTGAGCCACAGTTATACCACATAAAGACTTCAAGCAGAAGCATCAGTATACATTTAATAAAATAACAAGATTATAAAAACAAAAAATAAATAAAGTGCATTGAACTCAATATTTCTTCCCCATGGTTCCAGTGTGGTTCAATCACTGTTTTCCAGATCTTCTGTCCTGGTCTTTTCCAACCAAAGGTACTTTCTGATTGTGTTGGAGAACATAGCTGGTGTCGGTTCTGTTCAGTGTCCTCGGTGGAACTGTGGTACCTCCACCCATAGACCTTTACCTTCGATTTGTCTGAATTTGACTCAATTGTAAACCCAATGTGAGTCTAAACTTATAATTCACGGTGAAACGAAAAAAAAAATGTAAATACATAAAATAAACCAAACTAAATGATCCAGCTGTGCCTGAAATCCTTCTGCACAAGGTACAAAGTCCCTCATCTTACTCATCGTGATGATCTCGTACGTGAAGAAACAGCTCTATTAGGTGAAAGTGAAGACTGATAAATCTGGGAGTCACCAAGTTGATGAATTACAAGGCTTTCAAAGTCAATCCGTTGCAGAGGAATGCCGATCTTAGACTGTATTTTTGATCATGTACTTCCCAAGTGGAGAGCTGGCAGAAGTGTTTGGAAATGAATTGGACAAATGATCTCTCCTGCTGCAACAGGTTAGTTTGGAAGTCGTTCTAGAAATTCTCCTGAAAACTGAAGGGGGGATAATATTTTTTTCTTTCTTTTCTTGCCAGCTTAAATCCTATAATAGTTGTAGTATCTGTTAGCTGGACGACATGAATGCTAGTTAAGTGCTTTGACCTGCTCGCTGTCAGATTAGACAATCACGGGGCTAAAATGGAATCTTCTACAGACTCAATGGCCCTGAGGGCTGCAACTGGATATCTGATTGGTTAAAGCGACAGCGTCACTCATGTCTATCTTAATTACAATATCCTCGCAACACGTTATGGCGGAAACATTATTGGCGAGAGAGCATGAAAGCAATTACAAAACAACTGCTAAAACTGTGACGAGAACTGAGGACTTGGCAAATAGTTTCTACACATTTAAGAGAAACTGTGTTAATGAATAATGTAAGCGGAAGCAGGGATTCTGACTTATCGCACAGGCAGTGAAAGCCTCACCAGTGCCAAGGGAGCAATGATTGTTATTAACTCAAATGTTGGTTGTTTTTTTTTTTTTTACAGCGAAACCTTTCCAGGCGGGAATAACCACCAAGACACATCTTCACTACTGGGGATTTGGTGTTTATCTTGTCGACAGTCAAACACCAGGCATGACCGATGACTCTGAAGAGGACCCACGTCTCCTGTGGATGTCATTTGCAGGGGGGAAACCAGCTGAAATGAAGAAATGCACTTCCACAGAACCATCAAACAAAAAAGCCCCAACAACTAATAAATAAATAAATAAATAAAAGAAAAGACTACTGTACTGCAAACGGCAGCGTCAGCTAACGATATCGACATGCGATTGAGCTTCTGCAACCTTAAGAGTCAGGGGGAGTCGGCAAGACGTTTCTTGTGTTTCACGGTGACTTTGACAGAAATTCACTACAAAGTTGTGAAATAAATAATAATTGGTCTTTGCTTTCATTTGTCAGTGTGTCTTATATAATCATTTAGTAAATTTGGGAACGGTACAGTCCGAGAAAGCATTTAAACCGAGGTTTGCTTCACCTGAAGGAGAAATGTCGTGCTGTTTTTTTCACAAGTCACAGGCCTTTCACACTTGAGCAAAAGCAAGCGAGAGATGAGCAAAGGCTTCCTGTTCTTTGGTGGCGTAGCTGAAAGCAAGCTTCCTGTCGCCAACGTTAAGGTAAAGGCCGTCTCTTCTTTGTGTGACATCACTCCCCGCTACTTGGCTTCAAACCAGCGGCGAGGTTTCGGGTTTGGGGAACAAGTCCAGGAAGCTGCGTCAACTGATAAGACAGAAAACAGCACGTTCCTTCAAATGAGGCTAACGTATTGAGTTATTTCTCTCGAAAGGGCCGAGTCAAACAGAAGTTTGTCGTTTCTACATTGTCCCGTGAATATCTGGCTTTTGGTTCCCCGTTAGGACTTCGCGGTGTGTGTGTGTGTGAGTGTGTGTGTGTGTGTGAGACCCTCCACACCCTAACCCCTGGATATGGCAGGACTCCGTGGTCTCAAGGTCCTGCTGCTCTGGACTGGGATCATCGGTTTGGCGAGATGTAAGTAAATATCTGTACTATTCATGACGGAGGTGTCTTCGTATGAGGACGCAGTCAGGAAGAGATGTGGGGCTTTTTCAAAGTTCCCTGAGGTTAAATGAAGTTTAAAAAAAATTTAAAATAAATCTGAAAATGATGGAAAACATGCAGGCGAAGAGGTCTAACCTCTAACTTAACTGTTTTTCAATATGTAGCCGGTGGCTCCCGCTGAGTGGAAGATGGTGTTTATGACAAAAGGTTGATTTCTTTCCATGGACGAGATAAAGACATAAATCTGTCAGCAGAAAAGCTCGACAATTTTCTTTTTGTGTTTTTTTTCTCTCTCTTGTTGTTCATCTTCTTTTGAGAAGTGGAAAACATCAGCGCATGGAATGTAATCATCTAAAGTGGGAATGTGAGGGCAGAAATGACAGGCTACAGTATAGCATGCCTTTGAGTTGCGTCTGCGTTTGTGCTACTTCGCATTTCTTAAACTTTCCAAAACCCAAGAACAGCAGACAGTACAGCGCAATACGCTTGTGATGTGAGCGGCTGAAAAGTGACAGGTTTGTGAGCCCCTTTGGCAAAAGAATAAACACTTATGTTCAATCAAAGGCTGCTGTTAATAGGAAGGCACTCTCTAAAACATGTTCTTTCATTTGCTACAAAGCTGTGGGAATTTTTTTGCAATCATGTTTCTGTTCTGCTTTGACATTCCGCGATGGCGTGAGTGTGTCTGATGTGTGTGTGTGTGAGTGTGGGTGGAGGGGTTTGAGAAGAGAGGGGCTCGGGGATGTCTGTCAGAGATGAGAGTGCTTTTTTTTTTAGGGTTGTGTCCCTGCGAGCTCTTCACTTTAACCCCAGTGGCTGTGGGTGTAGCGCGTGATCAACATCCAAGTGTGTGTACACAGGTTCAATGAAGCTCACCTTGCCGCCTTTAGCGTCACCCAGAGAACTGGTGCTGCTCAACACATCACATCGACTCGACTATTTTTAGTGAAGACACAACTCCAGACTGAGAAACAGACTGTCAGTTTCACGCTACCTTTTCTATATTCGATATTTGTTCAGGGTCACTGATTGGGTTTTTATTTTTTCTCAGCTCGTACATGGATCATCATGCTGCACTGCATGTGCAGTTAACGTACATGACACCTCATCAATCACACTGAAAATTTTATAGGAAACTTTTAAAGTTTCAAGTGTCTCAAAGGTAAAACAAATCTAGTGTTGAATTATTTTTTTTGCGCTATTGCCTATCAGTCATTAGAGCTCAGGGTGAATGATTCTAACTAAATACTGAGGGCTTTTGCCCCAAATACACAAAATTAAATTAAAATGTATGCAGACATAAGGTGTGCTCACGTGGTTATAAAACACACAACATCTGTCTTTGAGTTGCAACAAACTATTAAGACTCTTGAAAAATTGTAAATAAAATCTACTAAACAATGCTAAAAATCCCCAAATCAAACAATTTAGCAATCATCAGCAATAATTATACATAAATTGTTTTATTTTGAAAATACTTTAAGTCATTTTTTAAAAATTATTGCTATTTAGTATTTTTACACAAACGTATTAAATGACTGATCTATAAAGTCTGTAAGTGAGTATTTAATATTGGAATATATAGTAACCCAAATGACATTATTAAGATTTCCTCACTTTGTGAAAATGTTTCAAATTGCATATTTCTGTGCAGGTGATGTAGGAAAAGAAATGCTTTTAAAGTCACATTCTTCTGAAAGTTGAAAAGATTTTGCCATTATAACGAACATCCACACCTTTGTCACAATGTTTATAAAGCAGAAATGTTGTGTGTCGATATAATAATGGCCCAGAAATGAAACTATCGTGTCCCTTCACATGAATGTAGTTCCAGTTAAATCCAGTTCAAAACTCCAATTAACTTGCTGTAGTTGGTTTGTTAAATATATGTGTTGCTCAAAGGTCACAGGAGCGGTAGTTTAGCCCACTTGGGAGCAGCTTTGGCTCGTTCAACCTGAAGCTCACTTGAAGCAGCAGTTGTGCGACGCAAAATAAATGTGACCACTTCCGTGTTCCACTCTGACTCTCCTTCATTTCCTGGCAGAGTCAAGCAAAGCAGTGCAGGCTGAGAGCGCGCGCAAGCAAAATAGCTTAAGAATTCATGAAAATAAAGAAAAAGAGGAAGCAGAATGTGTAAAATGAAGAAGTGAAGTCAGAAATGTTAATCTTGCATGCAATGATAAAAGTAGCTTCTGAAAGTAGAGGGCACTCGACTCCGGGGGGGTTTGTTGCTCAGTGGTGGAGGAAATTTATGAAATGAAAAAAGGGAGAGGCAGACGACACTGATCGAGAACTCTGATAGGCAGAAAACCATGTTGTTGTTTATTTTAACGAAATGTCGATCTTATGTCCAAATACTTTTTAATAGTTGCCGCTTCCTCAAACAGTCTTGTTTTTTTTGTTTTTTTTACCTTATGTTTTACTTGAACAAAACTTCTTGTGACTGATGTAAGAGTTTTTGAACACCACACCTACTTTTACGTGCCAACAAGCCTAACAAGTAACAACTTTTAAAGTTAGTTTTGAAAGCAGGTAAACAAGATCAGCGATACTGCAAGTCTTCATTTATACTTATTAATACTGATTTTCATTTTGTATATATAAATAAATGAAAGTTTGTTATAGAAAGACATTCTATACCTCTGTAGGGCTGACGAACTGAACATTTTTAGTGTTTTAAAAAAAAAATGTTCTGCTGATTTTTGATGAACTGAACCTCGAGCTTTGCACCTTCAGCCCGTGGCTGTGGAGCCTCGTGTGACGCTCCAGCCCCCCAGGCTTTCACAAAATTACATGAACAAATACATTTTATTCAATTTCATGCACAGTCGTGGCTGCTTGAGACGACTGGTTCTAAATGATGCCAATCTTTATTTAAATCGGCTGCTAAAAGTAGTGTGAAGACAAAGTGTAGAACTGGACTTATAATGTCTTTCATTACAATTTGAGGTTGTTCCTATTTATATTTCAACTGTGGGGGAACCCCCCCCCCCCCAACATTGTATGATCATTGACTCTGTTATACTTTTCTGTGCACTCTGTTCATTAGTTTAGTCGTGCTCTAAAGAACTAATGTAACAAATGATTGATAAGTCAATAACTTGCCTTACCTGATAACAGCGATGGCAGCGGAAGTCGTATGTATGTACAGTCATTACAGAACTAACATAACAAAGTGGGTCCTCGTGGTTTCAATATTTCACAAACTTTAATTCATGTCGCATCCAGTTGTGTCAAAAGGACTTCTCCAGACTATAGCCATGCAACTTATTCAATGAATTAACGTCTAAAGAAACTTCCACATGTGAATTGCCAAGAAACACAGTTTACATGGCGACGTGCAGCGATTGTGTTTTTACAGAAGGAAAGAGAAGCAATATATCACATCCTGACATGATAGTCTCCTGCCATTCATTGTTTAGCATTGTTCGTTTTTAATCGGCAGCAAATAGACAAGAGGGGTCAAATGAGTTGAAAAAAAATTTATTCTGATAATCATGTATGTTGTGACACACAATTTAAATTCACTATTTAAGTTAGAGTTGGTTTTTGGTTTTTTGGGGGGTGGTGGGAGGGCTTAAACTACTGATGTAAAGAAAAGTCCAAAACAAAAAAAGTAAATAATCATTTAAAAAAAAAAAATTTTAAGGGAACCATGTCCTACTTAGTTAAATCATTCTTCTTCTTCTTCTTCTTCTTTTTTTTTTTTAACACATATACGTGCATTTTTCTTGGTGCATATTTGTGCTTGTGTGTCCTGTCAGAGTGATACAGTCAAACTGAAACCACTTTTCAAAGTAGAGATCTGGCTTTTGGATTTTTGTGTCAGGCAGGAAACAGCGGTTTGTGCTCTGAAATAGCAAATGTGGTTTTACCACATCGTCATGGCAACCTCGATTTGCAGCCCTCACGAGTCCAGAAGACATTATGAAAGATGAAAATGTTTTTTCTCCCCTGATTTCCCTGACAATGTTTTCACTTAAAAAAAACAAACAAACAAAAAACTACTTGTTCATCAGGTCTTTTATATTTTTTTCCAATATATTTCTTTCAGTGCTTTCTTTCAGGACTGAAAACCCTTGATGATTTACACTTTGTTTTTCTCTTGCATTTACAGGTCAAACTGGAAATGGTGAGTTAAAAGATAGAATTGTTTTTGTATGATGATTTGATGTTAAACAGCTCCCCCTATGCTCTTCTGTACTTCTACACCCCCCCCCCCCCCCCCCCCTTTATTTACACCATTTCCTCTCTCACATGGACAACTAGTCACTATAATGGACAGAACCATATTCTCCCACTGTTAAACTTTGTGATTGACTTGGTCTTCCAGTTTAGGTGATGGGATTTGTCTGAGGTTTTTAACCTTGACATTTAAATTAACTTTACATTGAAAATATCTTAACACATGATAATGTAAAATGCAAATGTTATATATAGCTGTTGTGTGTGTTCACTATCCATAAAGCAGGTAAACTCTTCATATGTCCACAAAGGACTTAATTAAAATAATCAAAGTATTATAAGTGTAACATAAAAAACAACAACATTTCTTTAACATTTTACTAATGAAGCAGAGCAAAATGAACAAAAACAAGAGCAATCAGAGATTTCGGAAGTCCAGCAAAGGTTGATCTGGACTCAGAACAAAAAAAAGTTTCCGGATCGCCTTCAAAATTTTATGTAATCTTTCATGGCCTAATATCTATTTGTGGTGAATATTTTAACAAAGCCTGTGCAGTAGTTGTGACGTAATCTTGCTGACAGACTATTGTAAAGACGTTTGAAGAAAACTAGCTATTTCAGAACTGACACCCGAGGGTAGGTGAATTTATTGTGTTCTTGTCAATATAACACAATCTTTTTATTTATATTTAATGAGGGCCAGAGGAAAAACAACTTTTCTGCAAGCTGCCATGTTGTTTTTGGACAAACATGTATTCACTAGGCAAGAAGTGCAAAAATAAAATAGAATAACCATAATAATATATCTACAATGTGGCCAAACTACTCAGTCAAAAACAATCAATACAAAGACAAAAATAAACTATATAAATAAATACATCTCCAGATTGAACCTTCCAGTATCCAACAGAGGATCTTTTTTTTAATAATAAAAAAAAATTAAATAAAAATCCTTTCGGGGAAATATATATTAAAAAAAAAAGATATCTTCATTAACTTAAGACATAATCAAAAATATCTAACAATAACAAAATGAAATTAAAATAATTACAGCAACAAGCGTACAACAAGAATGTATTGATTTCTCACATATTTCTTGCTGGCAGGCGTCTGTCAATGACTAATAACTAGACAGGTTTGTTCACCTTAGCATTTTTGAGCTTTCCTAAATATTGTGAAATACTATTGTTTGCAGTTTGGGTGTATGGAATGTTCATTTATAAATCAAGGTATTAAATATTATACATTTATGTCTATACTATTTAAATAGATTTAGTAAATTAAGGCCAGTTCTAATCATGAATATAAAATACTCATTCTTTATACAATTTTGTAAAAGTTTCAATTTCATATTCTAGGAGCAAAACACAACTGCAAGATTGGATTATAGTACTTTTTCTTTCCATTTATTTATTTTCATTAACAGCACTGGGTCATTTGGATTATAATTTTTTTCAGTATGTTGACTTCCTCTGCATTGAAACATACATTTATTTCACTATTGAATAATGTGACAAAGGTTTAAAAATAATATTAATAATAATGTGGATATTGTAAAACTGCAGATCTGAAGGAAAGCCTGGACGTCAGATATTCACTCACTCAGAGTGACGTGAGCCTATTAAACTTACATTGTTTACAGCAATATGACTGCAGTGGCTGGTTCAGAATTTAAAAAATTATGGATGAAAGGAAGAACTTATTTCAGTTAATATAATATAAATCATGAGTAAGAATTAAAACAACATCTAAAAACATGAATTGCAAAGTGTTCCAGCTGTGCTCATCTGGATTTTGTAAGGTTATTTAGAAAAAAGAAATCAATTAAAAAGCAACAGGATGCTGCAAACTCTCTTGATGGGCTATTTCATTTGTGTTGCATGTTGCACATTCGGCAATGTCGGTGAAAAATGATATGACGTAAAACCTGGAGGTGAGTATTTGTGGCTGAATCTGACTTCCAACTTTCAGACACGTCTCCTACTGGACGAACCACAAACGGACCTCCAGACACGTCAACACCAAACATCCCTTCCACAGGCACTGAGCCAAACCCAACTCGATACCCGAACAAACCGCCAGGTGACCGGCTCAACGCAACAGAAAGGCCAACCACTGAAGGTTGGAATTCCACTTTTCTCCATGAACAATTGTGTTTCTCTGATTCTACATTATGGACACAAACGTTAGCTTTGTTGATTTTGGGTTATAAGTTACTTCTCGATTTCAGGTAGTTGCCATCCTTGCTTCTAAACAAGTGTGAACATGATAATAATAATAATAATAATAATAATAATAATAATAATAATAATAATAATAATAATAATAATAATAGTAATAGTAATAATAATAATAATAATAATAGTTAAAAAAGTACGTTTTGTATGACATTTCTCAACCTGATGTTTGTTGTGCCCCTCAGCTTCCAGACCAACTGCCACGATGCCACAATGTAAGCTTTAGTTTTAAAAGGTTTTCAGAGACTTATAGCATAATTGTATCAATGACTGTTTGGAAATTCACAGTAAATACTGTGAAAGTGCAACATTGAACCTTCATCTCTGCTCAGACTGCAGTGCAGCAACTAATGTTGATTTTGTTGTCCTCTTTGCTCTCAAACAATTGTGTCTTCCAGCCACTGAACCCCCGGTCATCCCCACCGAGTGTGAGTATCAGTTTACAACCTGTCGCCTATTGTCACGGCACACCGTATTAGTGTGGCCGTCTGACGTTACAGTACGTGAATGCAGTGGAAGTGTGTGTCAAGATGTAAAGGATGGGCTTTGAAATGAGCAAACACTGGACCAAGTTCATCATCTATACTGAAAACTGAATGTCTGTTGATTTTCTCCGCAGGTTTTTACAACGTCACCCCCAACATGTTCGGCTTCTTGATTGAAATGATCAACGTTACCGCTGCTGTCTACAATATTCATATTATTGAAAAAGACGCACCAGAATCCAAACAGAGCAACACAGCTTCCTTCTCCAACCAAACCTCAACATATCAAGTGGAACACCTGAAGCCCTGTACTGATTATTACCTTAATGTCACGTTTATTACCCGAACTGGTCAAGAAGTCTTCTGCAACACCACTGCCAGTGTCACCAAAACAAAGCACATGGGTAAGTCGGCAAATTTACAGCAGTTTTGCTTGACATTCCTCCTTTCACCTTAAGAAATGACTGTGTGCGTAAAACAAATCTTGTGGGTTTTTGTTTTTTTTTCTAGATTCTTCTGACATTACAAAGGCCAACGTTTCTGGATCTGTTTGTTATGACAGTAAATGGGACATCAGTGCTTCAACATCCTCAAGGGAACCGTGTAAAACTCGATGCTGTTTGAAACTTGATTCTAACAATATTTGCTCGGTTATTAATGCAACATTCCGTCATGTGGGAAGCTGTAATGCCTCTAAAAGCTTCAGTGAAAACATCACTCTTGGTATGTACACAACTGTTTGCGCTCATTCTAAAAAACACACTTCAGATTAAGTTTTATAAAGTTTATTAAATGTTTTCTTTTTCTTTTCTTTTCTTTTTTTTTTGGACATTTCCTCAGATTTCCTGAATGCAAGTGAAATACCTCCGGAATTTGTCAATGAACTCCCAGCAAGAATCATCACAACGTTTCCTTCAAAGTGTGCAGACCTGTCTGTGGATTACACCTGCTCAGGTGAGTGAGGGCAAGAGACGCAGGCGCTTCCACAGTCACAAGTATTTGTGGGAAGAAAGAGGTTCACAGTTTACACACACTGTAATGAAACGATGGAACCGTTATCACTCAAGCGCACTAGAATAAATTAGGAGGCCATTTGTTGTGTTCCGGCCGCTGCAGAACCAAACAAAGTCAACGAGACCAAGAGACTGTCCGACCTGGAGCCGTTCACAAGTTACACCTGCAGTGGTGAGATCCAGAGAAACAACCAGAGCATCAACAAGACGACACCGCCTGTACCGGCGTACATCGACTGTGGTATGTTGAACATCTCGTGCCCTGCCTTTGAAGCTGTTTGTGTTGTTATTGATGTTTACTGGTATCCAACAGATTTTCAAATCATCTACGGGAAGGTTGATGTGACCAATACGTCCATCAAGCTGAGCTGGAAGACGAATTCTCCCAATTGTCAGGGGGCCCTCCCTCAACTTTCATATGGGTGCAGGTGTAATCCTTCATCCTCTGCTCATGGACAAACCCCCAAGTCAAGCCCTGGTAAGTAAATGTTGAAATGTGTGTGTGTTTTGTTTTTTGTTTTTTAAACAGCCATTTCAGTTGAGAAGCGTTTGATTCACACATTTTTTTAAAAATTCATTACCAAATCAATGTGAATAATTTCAGAGTCAAATCTGAACACAGCAGACGGTGACATGTCAGTTTTATTTTTACCTTTGAATCCACATGCACAGCCCACCCGAGCAATTCTGATCAGAATACGGTTAAATTCAGTAACAGTCGACGGGTTTGTCTGCTGGCTGTGTTGTGAAAAGAAAGATTATTAACTTGACAAATCAAAAGTCACTCAGAAAACTGCCGGAACTGCAAGTTCAACATGAGGAACATCACTTTCAATACGGTTACAAAAAACCCCCAAAAAACCCCAAAACAACAACAACAACAACAACCATCAAATCCACACTGGAAACAGAATATTTACATTAATTTTGACGATTGGTTGTGAACATTTCTGACTTTGTGGCTCTAGTGGATTGACGGGAGGAGAGGGCAGGCATGTCAACGCTATTAAATGTATCTGAAGCTGAGGGATGTCTATCATTATATTATATTGTTAATGTTGCAGGGTTTATTAATAAAGCCACGGCGACGGGGTTGTTTTGCTTTTTGAACAACACAGAAACAGGAGTGCTCCTTCACGGGCCAGAGAGAGATTTCTGCAGCAGCTCAAACACACAGAAATGATTTTCTGTTCCATGTTCTTGTCACTTAACTGCAAACAGACCAAAGTCTCATGTTTGATTGACATAGTGGTATTAAATCAGACACCTAATGGTTTTGTCTTACCGTTGCAGGTCAGACCAATCAGGATGGAGGATCATGTAATATCACCGGATTGTCACCGTTCATCAAGTATGAATGTAGAACGTCTGCCTCTTTAAACAAGACTGAGAATGTTCTCAAGAAGCCCGTTAAGATCTACGGGAAAACTGACTCCGGAAGTAAGTAAAACAAACTATATGTTACGTCACATAACGTCATGACTGTGAAAGTTAAAATCATTCAGAATGTGATGCAGCATCCAACTGGAAATGGTGACATCATCTGAAGCAACACTATTTGAAAATAATATGTAAGAAATTCTGTAATTTAATTCTTTTTTTTATGTTTTATGTAATTAAATTGAAGCATCACTGCTTTAGTGAATGTCGCGAGTGCAGAGACACCGACGACTGCAGGGAAACTGTTGCTTTTTGAAAAGCGTGTAACATTCCGGTTTTCTATTTGGAGATGCATCAATATTGAGCGTGGCTCGACCTTTCACAGTATCTTCAGTGTTCTTCTGACCTCCTAGGAAAATATAAACACACAAAAATCACACTGTGTTTAAAACTTCATTAAAAACTTGGTCTCTCTTTTTTTTTTTTTCTTCATTTTTACTCTTTCTTGCAGAACCAGAAGCTGTTGATCAACTCCGTTTCCTGGACGCTACTGAACATAATGCGATAAACGTGACCTGCAAACATTCAACCAATGGATTTCATGGTCCTCAACAGTTGTACATAGCACGTCTCAGTGATGGTAAAGAAAAAAAGAACACATTGTGTGCGTTCGAATTCAAAGATCTGAGCTACTCTACAAAGTACACTGTGAAGGTGTGTATCATCTTATTGGTCCTGTTTATTACGGCTGTTTTATTCCATGTATTTCTTTTAATATTCAAATTTTTATGAAATAAAACTATTAAAGGTGACGACTTCCAACGGAGATTATGAGAGCGATTCCAAAGAAGCAACAACTACTACTAAATGTACGTGCTAGAATCTTTTCCATTCACAAATGCGTCACCCATTCACAGTTTCCCGTTCAATGAATGTCCTCACTTTTTCCTTTTACAGATAGTGACAAAGCGGTCATTGGATTCTTGCTCTTTCTCATCATACTCACCTCCCTGGCTTTGCTTTTCGTCGTCTACAAGATTTACATTTTGAAACGTAAAAGATCACAGTAAGCGTCCTCCTTCCTCCATGAACTCCTGCTTTCCGTTTACTGAGCGGCTGATTCCACGTTTGGCTTTCCAGTGATCATTTTCTGAACAATAACCTGTGGTTTCTTCCTCCTGAGGAAATAGTACAACATTGTAATTGATGTAGTTTTAATTATAATTATTATTATAGACGCATCATTTATGTTCGTAAAGTTTCTTTTTATTGTATTTTTATTTTTTTTGTCAACTATCATTTCTTCTGTCTTTGCAGTGACATTAATGAAAACATCAGGCTTATTTCATCAGCAAGTGAGTCAATTTTAAACATAAATTTGATGTTTCATAATTATTTTTTGGGGAGTTATAGCTATAAATCTTTAATTATAGATGATATTATTATGCACCATATTATCATGATTAATATTATTATCATTGTTATTATTGTTGATGTTGTTGTATTAAATTTGTGTCCCATTGTACTGCAATAAGTATCACATCAAAGATCTGTGGCCTTTTGTCTAATTTGTCCATCTCTTGTAGCCGATGAAGAAAGTCTGATGTCTGTTGAGCCGATCGCAGCAGAAGTCCTGCTGGAGACGTACAAGAGGAAGCTTGCAGATGAGGGAAGACTTTTTCTGGCTGAGTTTCAGGTAAATGATCATTGGCGGTGGCAGAAGTAATATAATAATTATTAATATAATCTTTGTTATAGTCTATTAATATGTACATGTATGTTTGTGGGTTTCTAAAACTCTCTTCTTGTTCATTTTGCTCTTGATCACAGAGCATCCCCAGAATTTTTTCAAGATACACCATGAAGGAGGCAAAAAAGCCCTCCAATGCCTTCAAGAACCGCTATGTGGACATTTTGCCATGTGAGTCCCTCCAACAAGATGTTAGGACCTTTTATGAGAAAGAGTCTCTTTCTCTTTTCTTGTTCTTCTTTTAGTAGCTTTTTGATGTCTTTGTAGGGATTTGCTGATCTCTCGACAAATCGCTAACCATTCTTTGTTTGACGTTTTACGTTGGCATGCATTCTTTTGAATACTACTTTTTTTGTTGTTAGAAAAACTATGGATTCATGTTGTTGCAGATGCTGAGGAATTACACTATCGGTGAAAGTGACTTTCGATAAGCAAATGGGACGAGTTGTTAATAATGGCTTATGATATTACTCAGTATATGAATTTCAGGTTCTGTCACATAACAAGTAAAATAAATAAATGAATAAATAAATAATAAAAATGTATACTCAAACCAGAATTGCTTTTACAAATGTTTCAAGTTACTGAATTGTGTTTCATGTGTAATGTTTTTTTTTTATTATTCTTTTGATCTAGATGATTATAACCGTGTCCAACTCGTGACAGGAAATGGAGAGACAGGCTGTGGCTACATCAATGCCAGCTTCATAGATGTATGTAACACACACACACACACACACACACACACACACACACACACACACACACACACACACACACACACACACACACACACACACACACACACACACACACACACACACACACACACACACACACACACACACACACACACACACACACACAAACTATTTTCAATATGTTATCTTCATCTAAAAAAAAGATCCAACATTAATGTTATAAATAAGACAATATAACTACCATTGAAAAACTTTGACACAAGATTGCTAAGAAGCTCTTGAAATATGAATCAGACATTCAAATAAAATATATACAATAAACATTTTTTTATCAAATTATATTATAAGATAAGTTCATAAGAACATTCACTTGTAAACCTGAAGTGAAAAAATAAGCTTATTCATTTATCTCCAATCAATTTAACATGATCTTTATTCATTCCACAGGGCTACAAAGAACCCAAAAAGTACATTGCTGCTCAAGGTGACGTTGTGTTCTCACTTGCTTGACAAACGTGGGTTTTTTTGGGTGTTTTTTGCAAGTTGTACATTGCGTAAGCTGTGTGGTTTGCAGGGCCAAAGGAGGAAACTGTAGGCGACTTCTGGAGGATGATTTGGGAGCAGCAGTCGTCCATCATCGTCATGGTGACGCGCTGCGAAGAGGGAAACAGGGTGAGAAAATATTTTTGAGTGAACTGAATTGAACTGAATAGTTTTACTGAAAGAGAACTTAAGCTGGTGAAACAACACACGAGATACATACATACAACTAAATAAAAATGACAATACAACCCTTTTAGTCCCTTCCCATATTAGTGAAACGATTTTATGGGTAGTTCCCATCAGGATTCATCATCCTGAAAGTGTCAATCTGTGCCAGAGGTGTTACATCCTCCATTGTTGAGACGCCTGTCTGCTATAACATGTCTGATTCTGATGAATTAACTATCGCCAAGCTGTGCAGAAAGCCTGGTAGTGACTCAGTCTTTACAGGTGTGTGTTGAAAAGAAGAATTTGTTTTTAGAAATAAGTGGCTACGTATAATAATCCACAGGACACCCTAAAGTGCTCATCTTTACTACTTTGAAAATGGACCAGCCTAAAATGAACAGCCCTGTGGATATTCTGTCTCATCTTTGGAGATTTTCATCTTCTTGTTTTCGTTCGATCTATTAGATCAGCGACTGTTAGAGTGCATCAGTTGTTATTTTGCGACTAATCTGTGCAATTTCTGGGAATTGTATGTCTTCTTCCATTGTTTCCAGGTCAAGTGTGCGCAGTACTGGCCGTCTCCAGAGCGAGAGACGGAGATCTTTGAGGAGTTCATTGTGAAACTGAACTCAGAGGACCAGTGTCCAGATTACGCCATCCGGCGCCTCAGCCTGATTAATGTGAGTTACATAAACACCTTGATCAGGTTATAGGAAGGAGGATTTAAATATAGTCTATGGGCCACACAGTGTTTTCGTAAGGCAACTTGTTTGTCCCATTCCAACAAATATAATGAACCCAGAGACTCCTTACAGGCGTTGAGACAGTCTGTTGGAGTGTTTGTGTGACTGCCTTTCGGGGTGTTTGT
Organism: Blennius ocellaris; assembly: GCF_963422515.1. NCBI lineage: Eukaryota > Metazoa > Chordata > Actinopteri > Blenniiformes > Blenniidae > Blennius > Blennius ocellaris. The sequence continues at coordinate 11,299,805 of NC_137661.1, read as the reverse complement.
GTGTGTGCCGGTAGAAGAGGGAGAAGAACTCAGAGAGGGAGGTGACTCACATCCAGTTCATGAGCTGGCCAGACCACGGTGTCCCAGGAGAGCCACATCTCCTCCTGAAACTCCGGCGACGTGTCAACGCTTTCAAGAATTTTTTCAGTGGTCCCATCGTTGTTCACTGCAGGTATGTAAAAGCCTCAGGTTCACAATATCATCTGTTCACCTATAGAGCATTTTCCTATTCCCTGATTCTTCCATATGCATTGTATTGCTTATTTAGTCACACTATGAATAGTCAAAAACTAGTTGAATGAAAAAAAAAAAAAAGAGACCAAACAGGAGCCAAATTCAATGGATTCTTTATCCACTTGTTTCTTCTTCTTCTTCTTTTTTTTTTAACAGCATCTGTCAAAATCCATAAATATCAATGTCTAGGATTTCCAGCTTAACTCAAGATAGCAGAGTTGATGACTAATCTGGCCATTTCTCCATCTGTTTCTATATTAATGCTCTTGTGACAATGTGTACGTGGACAGAATAGTCTTTTCACGACCTGTCATCCATTGTTTCCAGTGCGGGCGTTGGCAGAACCGGCACCTACATTAGTATTGACGCCATGATGGAGGGTCTGGACGCCGAGGGCCGAGTGGACATCTATGGCTACGTCGCCAGGCTCCGCAAACAGAGATGTCTCATGGTTCAAGTCGAGGTGCGATCTCACTTGTGGTTGCAAAATGGATGGATTGATGGATGGATACATTGTACAAAGAGAAAAAAAAAACCTTTACATCACTCACCAACATGTACTTAGTGTAAAGAGATCGGCAGGTACATACAGAGCTCATGTGGCCTCATGTTCAGAGGCCATGGTTGAAGGTCACAGTGCTCTCTAGTGATCAACAGAGGGAAAGATTTTAAATTATTTTTGCACAATTTGTGCCTGAGCATAATGCATCAGATGGGCGCGTTTGATGGTTAACATTTGTTTAGCAATGTGTGCGTTCAAAGCTCAGGATTTAGGTTGAAGTCAGGGGTTGAGCGTGAAATAAATGATATAACAGAGTCTGAAGGCAATGAATTTTCGTAAATGTTCAACGTACTAATATCTGTCTATTTGTTGTCTCGTAGCCGCAGTACATATTGATTCATCAGGCGCTGCTGGAGCACAACCAGTTTGGAGAGACAGAGACGGCGCTATCTGAGCTCCACAGCACCCTGAGCACACTCACACAGACAAACTCCGACAACGAGCCCACCCTAATGGAGGAGGAGTTTGAGGTATGGGGATATGTTTCCTTTTTTTTAAATGTATGAATTTATCTGATTAGGAGGGCACACAGTTAAAAGAGCAACTTTTAAAAGAGCGGGATTGAGGAAGATTAATTCTCTCAAGCAGAAATCTAAATCAGGTGTCTGAATCTCTCCAGAAAAAATTGGTTGATTTTTCAGTAGTTGTCGCTCTCCATCTTTTCCTTTCCATCTGTATGACTGAAGAAAAGATTTCAAAGTCATTTTGTCATTACAGCTTGCAATAACAAACAAATCCTTGTAATCCAGAGACTTCCCAGCTTTAAAAACTGGAGGACCTTTAACACAGGGATCACAGAGGAAAACCAAAAGAAGAATCGTTCCTCATCTGTCCTCCCATGTGAGTACATGAGTGTCCAATGTGTGTGAGTGTGGGAGTGAATTGTGTTAATAGTTACGTTATATTTACATCCGAGCAAAAAGCGGCCACATGATCACTTGGATCTAAATGTCAAAACCTTCGATCATCAGATGACTACAACCGAGTGTTGATAAAGCTAAATGAAGGGCACAGTCATGACAGTGAGCCAGATGAGGACGATGAAGAAGAGTCATCAGACGAAGAGGATGAAGATTCCACCAAATACATCAATGCTTCTCACATAGAGGTATGTTATTTTATGGACCTTCTCATTTCTGGACCAAAACCAACAGGGCGATTTTGCAGATTGATCCACTCTTATCATCGTTCTAATGTATTTCCATCGACTCCTTATCAAGTCTCTTCTGTTGGTTGCTAACTGACCTTCACAACAAATGTTATTTAATGTATGGACTACTGTTTGATATGTTTTCTTGCATACACAGGGCTACTGGAGCCCACGTGCCTTCATTGTAGCTCAGACTCCATTGGCAGACACCATGGCTGACTTCTGGATGATGGTGTATCAGAAAAAGGTTTCTACTATTGTCATGCTTTCGGAAGAAAGTGATGGAGAAACGGTAAGTAAACTACAACAAGCAACAATAATGCAGAATGTCTTTGGTGCAGAATTGGTGAGATTCATTATGTCTCTTGAACAGGAGTCTGTGTACTGGGGTGAAAACAAAAAAACCTTCGGGGACATTGAGGTGGAGCTGACGAGCACCGACGCCTCGTCAACGTACGTCACCCGCAAAATGCTGATCCAGCATGTCAAGGTAAACATAACAGCTGCCTCCTCTGTTGCTGCGACAAATGTATGCTTGGTTTCCTTATGTTTGCACATCATCCACTGGCCTCACTGGTCAGTTCCACAGTCAGAACTTGTTTTAAGACGACACCTCTCCTGCCAGCAGAGGAAAGAAGGCCGGCTGGTGAATCATTTCCACTTTCTGAAGTGGAAGAGCGGCAAGCTGCCCGAGAGATCTCAAGATCTCACAGATATGATCAAGAACATTAGGGTCACCAGTGGCAGCAAGAAGTCACAAAGGAGCGTGCCCATTCTGGTCCACTGCAAGTAAGATGACTTTACAGATAATGTCCTCTGTCCGGCGTCCTCTTTTAATGTGGCAGTACGTATGAAACAATGACGGACGATGCAAGAGTTACGAAGAAGTCATCATTTTCAAGCCCTCTGGTGACCGACTGAAATTTAAGTTCCCCCCCATCATCATATCTTTGTTATTTTCAGTGTTGTTCTTCATTTGTTTTTGCTTTACTCGTGTTTGGTCATGTGGAGATTTCACTCACAGTCGGGTCACCTTCTCTCCCCATTTTAAGTTTCAAAGAGCCAAAACCTTTCCCTGCGTTCATGATATCTCTGTGTATTTTTTAATGAAATAGCTGAACTGGCTTAATTATGCATTGTGCTGCTTCTATACACGCCGTTAGAATAAATTTCAATCAAGCCCTTTGCATGTGTCAGATGACCTCAGAAAGAAGTTGTTAAAAGCCCTTCATTTCTATGTCTGTGTACTCTGCCTCTCCAGCGACGGCTCGTTCCAGTCGGGGATTTTCTGCGCTCTGTGGAACTTGCTGGACAGTGCTGAGACTGAGAAGCTGGTGGATGTTTTCCAAGTGGCCAAAACGTTGCGCAAAGAAAGACAGGGAATGCTCCCAAGCCTGGTAAGAAACGATAGACGGAAAACCGTTAGTACTGGATTTGCTGTGGGAATTATTTAAACTTGGGGAGAAAAAGTAAAGCTGTTATTAACCCTGAGGGAAACACCAACTCACAATGATAAAAAGATGATTAATAGTTTCTATATGGATGGATAGTCATAGAATGGTAAAGAATATTTTCAGCTGTAAATGTTTGATTTAATGGAAAGAGTACTTAAAGTGTGTACTCTAGTACTGTGCTTTGACATTGCTTGAATCGTAATGTCGCTTAAAATGTTTTAAACCATTGGATGTTTAATTGCAATAACAGGGTTCCAATTTAATTTACTTACTATTTAATTTATGAAAAAAAAAAAAGCACAACGGCAAACAAATGTTCTTATGGAGATCTTCTGGTCTTCCTGTGTTTCTAAACAGGAGCAATACCAGTTCCTGTACAAAGCTCTGGAGGATGTCTTCCCCCACCTGAACGGAGAGGTGAAGCCAGTCCAGCCCTCTGCAGCTGTTGACTCTGTCCAGCTGGTCAGTGAAACCAAGACAGCAGCAGAGCAGCCGGCCGGCACTACCAGCCCTGACCAGAAGGTGGCAGCAGCAGAAAGCACTCCTCTGGTGGTGGATGGAGAGAAGGAGGACAAAGGAGAAGAGCCTGAGGAGGTGACCAGTGACCAACAAGAGAAAAAGTCCTTGGAGGAAGCCAGCAATGGTCCCACAGTGACCGTGGAGGTGTGACCAGGATGACAAGTGTCTTCCTACCGGCAAATAAGCGCTTTGTCTAAATGCTGAACAAAAAAAAAAGGGAGAAATACTTTATGAATGTATAAATGTTGTGAAGCTTTAACAAAAAATGGTGTATTAGTTGAGGTTTTTTTTTTTTTCTTCTTTTCTAGAATTTGGTCAAATAATTGATGTTATCTTTAAATAATATGATTTAAATTAAGTTATGACTAAGTGAGTGGGAAATGTGTGGGGATGCAAATGATATGTTCAGAGTGATTTTTTAATGGAATTGCTATCATCAAACTAGGGATCTTGGATCGACTGTAATGTTTCTTTTGTTTTCCTCTATGATATTTTACAAACTTTCAATACAATGGTGGGTTTTTTTGTACTGTTCTTCATGGCATTGTGTTGTTTTTATCAAATAAGAAAAGCTTTAGTATATATATATATATATATATATTATCCAACACCTGTCCACACAGTGTCTTTTTCAATAAAGAGACAGAATCAGTCTACATGTGTTCATTGTATTATGGGGGGGGGGACCATTTAAAGGTATTTAAAGCAAATATTTGAAAGGCTGTATTATATGTTTACTTAACTTATTGCAAAGTCAGTCCATTAGATGGAGGGGTAAATATACATAAGGGAGCTCCCAAATATATTTTAGTGCCTATGACTCACATAAATGTCATAATGACATGGATGATAAATGACTTCTTTTTTTCTCTTTAACAAGAAACTATTTTTAAAAACTCAGTGTGAACTTTTACTTCCATAAGTGTGACGTTTCACAATCGGCAGTTTATTAAAGGCAGGTACAAAACAAAAGACACAGAAAATTGACCATTTCTGTCAGTTCATCTTAAATGACGATCAAACCTGCAAAATCTTTCTTTATTCACAAATACAATAAATTTGTAATTTATAAAATGCATAAGTAAAAGTATATTCTATGTATAAAAAAAAACATTAAAATGTATTCACAACCTCTGCTGTACAGGTTTTCACTGTGTGCAATTGAGGTTTTCAAGATGTAACAGCTGAAACAGTTCAGCTTCAACAACAACAAGTATAAAGATAAACAAATGCACACTGTGGCAGAGAGGTGAGGCGGCACACCTGATTCCCATCAGGTGCTGAATCACATCTCTGCCCATAAAGGAGGAGGCGCCCAAGAGCACAGAGACACATGGAAGAGCCTGAAAGAGGCTGTGTCTGTGTCTGTGTCTGTGTCTGTGTCTGTGTCTGTGTCTGTGTCTGTGTCTGTGTCTGTGTCTGTGTCTGTGTCTGTGTCTGTGTCTGTGTCTGTGTCTTCAGTTTGATTAGTTTAAATGGTTTGTGGGATTCTAGGAGACATTGAATGAGTGAATGAAATCTTGGTGACAGATGGGAAACAAGACATGCGTTACAGTTTTCATACTGATATACCATTGGTACAACTTTAACAACTGTCGATCGCATCTTTCAATACAAACCAACGGTCCGTTTTAGACACAAAGGAAATATAAACATTTATAAGTCACATTTTTTGCAGCGATATTCCTCATCACTTCCTTCAGTACAGAGGGGCTGCTTTGCATGAGAAATGTTTTTTTTTTAAATGTACTAAAGTTACCCTAAATGCTATTCTTCTTTCCCCACTGCATCACAATATATGTACTCTTTATAATGATTCATGATGTGCAAGTTATACATATCCTCTTTTTGCATTGTAATGCTGTAGCTCAACTTTTGCTAAACCTTGCTGAGCGTGCTGGAACATCTCTGGTGTCTCGCTCTGAGTCCCGTTCAGCAAACACTATCATCTAAATGTCAACACACACTCTTTTATTCAACTGTTAATATCAATCCCACACAATTTGCACTCCCATGTCACAAAAAGTCGATCCCCTGTTCCAGTCCAGGGACGTTTCTGTGTGAGGTTTGTATCTTTCTCTGTTTGCGTCAGTGTCTTTTCTTGAGGTACATCAGTCTCCTGCAGTAGTCATGACAATCGCGTGTATGTCAATGTCGTTGTCTGTCTCTCTGTCTTTGCCCTGCCTTGGACTGGTGACCCTTCCTGGTTACACCCCCGTCCTTCACCCATTGTCCTGTGGGACGGGCTTCAGCCCCCCTTGGGACCCCCCGCAGTGACAAGTTGATTTGATAAGATGAACTGATAGAAGGACTGTGACTCTGTGGATTTTGTCACAGTTAAAAGGGAGTGGAAGAATAGAGCCGTTAAAATGGCTTTAACACACAAATATCCAGAGAATAAACACAAACGCTGAACTTCAAGTAATTGTCCATCCACCCAGGGTCCACTGACGCTTTGCATCATGACATCACCAGAGTGAGCGGGAGCACGAGTAATACTGATAGTTTTCACCTCCTATCCTCGACAAAATCCAAGCATCCCTTTTGATATGGTCACACGAGTCAAAGGTTTGTTTTGTAGTTTTTTTCCACAGTTTTTTTATTTACATGGGTGTTTTTTTATTTACATTTATTTACCTCACTGCACAACACATCAAGGCACGTCAATGTCAGTCCAGCACCATGTTCAGGACCAGTGCTGGAGACCAGAAGAGTGGACTGTCTTATTGCATCATTGCGAGTTGCTTCTCTGTCAGCTGATAATTAGTTTCTTTAATGATTTGTTGTGACACCGTCTTGCCACAACAAATCTAACAATCTGCTGCGTCACTTCAGATGTTCTTGGATTTCTGTTCCTGTTCGCCCTCTGTGCTGCTGTTTTCATGGGTTTTGGCTGGCAGTGGCCGGCCGGACCTTTGTAGGCTCGGATACAATCTTGGCGTTGTTACTCTGGGCTTTGGCGGTCTCTGGTCGTGCTTTTGACTCTTTCTTCGGCGGTGGAAGGGTGGCCGGTTCCCAGAGGAAGTACTCGTGCAGCAGTGTGTTGACATCGTCGGGGCACTCCAGCATAATCATGTGACTGCCGTCTTCCAAGCGCTTCAGGGACGCGATCAAGAGGATCTGGGCAAAAACAAACGTATCAAATTAATTATTTTCACGATGTTTTTGTTGACAGTTGAACCATAAACATGCTGAAGTCCACTGTGGCCATTTAGATCGAGAAAAGGTTACACGACATGGCAAATAAATGAGTTTCTCCTTTGTGTTTGGTAATTGAAGCTTTTCCTTCTGATGAACCATGGTGTTGACCAAATCAGAATGGAGCGAAGAATAGAGATATCATCACTGCATTTCACATTTCAAAGTTAACCAGTCAGTTAGTCAGTTTCAATTCCATTCTGCATCGCACTGTTTTCAAGCAGTGACATAACCAAAACAAGCTCATACCACAGATAGAAAGCTGATTGAGCGAAACTTTGGTTTTTCATCTTGAGCATAGAAGCAACTGCAAAATACTACTACATCCATTCTACCTGTCCCAAGTATGAAAACATATTATCGCTTTAACTGATTTTCTTGCTCACGGTTCTTTAGTCAACGTTCCAAGTATTTAAAACATCACCCAGTTAAAGAGTTTGCGCCCTAGGATTCAGTTGTATTTGTTATCCAAACACAAGTTAAGCTTATCTTCACTTCAGTAAGGATATTTTTCCTGTTGAAGGCCTGCCTGTACTAATTTATAATTAGCTTAATCATGATGATAATGGAGGTTTCCTGGAGATACAAGACCCAGCGGGTTACAGCTGTTTTCAAAGTTTATTTGCGTCTCATGATTTCAATAAACACTCTGCTCTTAATTTTCCTAAAACTCTTCCCACTAAACTTTATGCTTCGGGTCAACAAAACAATTGCAACCAGCAGAAAAAGCCCAAAATGTCAAACTTCATTTTCAACATTTTACTCTCTGACTCTATTTCACAGTGTCTCAGTTTGCCCACCTCTGCCATGCGCTGGTCCTCCTCAATGGAGACAAACTTGTCGTGCATCCCATGAACCAGCAAGGTGGGAACAGTGATCTCAGCGTGGTAAACCTCATCGCCCTCGGGCCAGTACTGCCCACTCATCATGGCGCGTAACACAAATGGGGACACATTGAAGGCATTGTTCTCTCTCAGGAGCTGCTTCTCCTTTGCGCCCTGTTGCGCGAAGCCCGCCCTGTGGGGGGACAGTGAAGAGAAGATTTTTAAAACAGCAGGACGACTCATGAGATCACAAAATGACAAAGCAGAACAAGAAAACGCCAAATCAGCCATCACTGATCAGTGAAGAAGAAAGAAACACATCATGGACTGGCACAAGGGAAGGGTCATAAATGGTCATAAATGATTTATTTATGTGCCATCAAGACTTACTTCAGAAAGCTCCAGGTGAGCAGAGGTGAGAGGCAGTGGAGCACGCAGGTGGGCAGGTTGAAGATGGAGCAGAGGCCTGGCTCCAGAGATGTAGGACCGCCTCCGTTAATCAACACCATCTTGTGAATCTGTTGTGGGAACTCATGAGCCAAGAACGTGCAGAACGACACACTGGACAGGAAGAACAAGAGGAATGATTACAAGCCAGAAAAAAAGATGATTAAAGTTACTTTGTTGGCTGAATTATAATAATCATGTTATAGTGTTTGGTTTTGGGGAACTATTCTGTGTGGAGTTTCTTTTCACAGTCCAAAAAAACATGCATTTAAAGCTAATTAGTGGCTCCAAATTGCTTTTGGATCCACCTTCCCAGCACACCACCGTTAGATAAAACACCATAAACGATGGATGGATGGATGTTGTTGTTGTTGTTGTCGGCTCTCAATGTTAAAAAATGTTACATTAAAACTGAGAACAGAGAAGTTTTCATCCCTGATTGATATTTCAATATTTAACCAATCCATGAAACACCAACATTAATCAATGGCCCGAAATCTGGATGTTCAGTAAATATGTAAGTTTCATATTGAATAATTAAAATGCAAGTTATATATTTTGGAGTTTCTTGCGCTACCAAATCGAATGAGAGAGAGGTCCAAACAAATGAAACAAGCAAGTTTACGGCTATTTATTTCTATAAAAACCACTGTAAAGAGACCTGGCTTCATTATATTTTCTTTTCTGAAGTGGCTGATGGCGTTTCATTTGTTTTATTATAATTTTGTTGTGGGGTCATAGTCTGTTTTTCTATGTTCTATGTAATTCTATGTAAGATTTTTTTTATTGCTTCACAGAACCTTTATATATATTGGGCAGCGTCTCAGAAACTTCCAAAATGATCTACAGAGGTTCTACTGTGTTTTGTGTGAATGTTGTGCTCTTCAACGTACCCATAAGAATGTCCAATGAGAATATTCCTCTTCCGAGCGTATCTCTTGAAGATTATTTTCATGTCCTCAGCCAGAGCGTAGAAGGTGTACGCTGCAGTGATGTGTGGCGCCGAGCTCTCTCCGTGCCCGGCCTGGTCAGGGGCGATCACTTCATAACCCAGCCGCGAAAAGAAGTCCAGTTGGTTTCCCCAGATGTCCAGCGAGCCTCCGACGCCGTGGATGAAGAACAGAGCCACGTCTGCATGAGTCTCTTTACAAGCCGAGATCTTCCTCTCACAGTCGATCACCACGGTGCGTTTCCACCTGCCTTTTCTGGTATTTTGTGACAGGTTGACCTTTCTGGCCTCTCCTGCCGCTGCCGTTTCTGATCCTCCGTTGTTTCCAGAGGTGACCGAGTCCGACCTGGGCTCGGGGAGGCTGACAGGAGTTGAAGACTTACTACAGTCTTTTAATTCAACCTCTACAGTGCCGGGTTCCGTCTCTCCATTTTGACAGGTTTTTAGTCGCGCCCTGTCGTCCAGGTTCTCGAGGAACAGCTGTCCGGTACGGTAGGCCGTGATCTTTCGCTTGCAGCTCACGATCCCGCCCTGGCCACTGGGCTCCTCCACTACCCCCCGCTCAGGGATGATGTGTCGAACCCTCAGGATACGGCCTGGTTTCACCTCCACAAACTCATAGCCATCAGCCGGCTGTGAAGTCTCCACAGGGACCACGGCGTTGGCCGTCTTCGAGGTGAAGCAGCAACGAAAACACTCCAAAAAACTGTCCAGCATGGCTGCCAGTCTGGAGCAGCACTGCAGGGATACGATTACAGAAAAAGTTATTGAATTAAGACACAATAAATGAAAATCTAAATCTAGAAATGAAATGAAATATGTGTATGTACAGTCTTTGACGGGGTTTTTCTTTTTGTAAATATAAACTGATAGAAGTTTACTTGATAGGTGCACTGTGACTCACTGAGCAAAGAGTGGTTCAGATGACGTCTTAAAGACATAATTTCCATACATCTTTAAGACGTCATTAGGAGTCCTGGTTAGGAGTCCTACCTGTATGAAGAGGTTTGGGTTCATTTCCAGGTGGTATTACATTTTGAGTATTTTTTTCCCATTACATCACGTCATCCAGAGGTTTTGTTATATGACATCCAGACAGGATGTCCATGCAATGTCATGCAAAAAACTTTCATTCGGGCCTTTCTGAAGACATCTTAAAGATGTATGGAAATGAGTCCTCACCACATACTATAAAAAAAATTGACTGCCTGTAAACTGCATGACACAAGCTAATATTTGTGATTCTGTTCAAATCGTACGAACCTATACACCTTGTTTAAGTCATCAAACCAGGAATAGGTATGACGTTTTGATGTATGATGTGCATTTCACAAGCACACACGCGAAGAAAGCAACTGTAAGCTTTACATTCTGAATGTCGACGTAGTACAAATGTCGATCATTCCTTTAGACAATGTCTTTAATGAAAGTGACACTCAATTTAACAATATAATATTTTGAATACTCTCTGGATCCGTCACCTATGTGTAAATGTTAATACAATATTATTATCATAACAACCCACACACTTATATTAAACCTTATATGTTAAAGTTTATGTATTTAAAAAAGCACACAGGTTCTTGCACATTTTACAATCTGCCATCTAATTGAAACTATCAGATGTGACTGACCAACATCTTCCCTCAGTGAGGCCTTCTGGGGTAAAAATAGACTCAGACTGTAATAGCTCCCTGAGTTAAAGCTGCCCGCCATGTGATCACTCTGCTGATGTATCGCCAGTAAGAACCAGACAAAGGCTAACCCAGCTTTTTTTTTTTCCAGGAATGTTGAGTGAATGGCTTTAAAGAATAATATTAGGGAATAAAGAAGTTTGTCTTTGGTCCAAAATATACTCATGAGATTGAACACAGGCGTGTTATCGTTCCCTTTAAAACATCGACCTACAACTAACCGCTTGGCCTGCTTGTGAACTCTAAACCTTTTTGTTTGGAAAATTCCTCTCAACAAATCGAGAGATAAACGCCACAGAGAAAGCCGATGGTATACATTCACACAGGTACAGTAAATAGCATCAGTTGTCAGTTGATTATCCGCCATGGCAACCAGGCAGCAGCCGAGAAAGGTCTGCATGTGTCTCTGCTGGTGGCATTACACAACCTTCCTGTCACTCCCCTCCTTACAAGAGGGGATTATGCACTCTGTGTGTCAGTCTAAGTCCACACAACACAATCTGTCCATCTCCTCTCTCCATGAAGCCAGTGACTTTGTACAGCAAGAGTTCCCCCCCCCCATGTGATCTGCTGCATATTTATCCATTGCTTTCATTCCAGGGATTATAAACACAGAATAATACCGCATTTCTGCATTGCTGGCTATTTTGTGTCTTTTCTGCTTAGAATTACACATCTTGTGTCAACATAGTAGAACCACGCTGTGCTCTAGAGGTGGGTCAGTTTCATATTGGTGAGGGTGACAACTTTACCTCTTATCACTTAGCTCACCAAAAAATAAAAAAAACAAAACGCTTCAATTTACCACACAGTTTACCTGAAAAAAAAATTATCATCCATCATTTGAAAAAGAATCTCCTGCTTTGTGGCAGTACCCAGGTAGAGGAATAATGCATTGAGATACATTTTTGTTTGGAGTCTCTTGTTTTAATTCATTTGTTTGATTGCGATTTAATATGTATGTAGTCGATTATTTAAACAAAAGTCAAGACAGTTTCACTGTTGTCAGTCAAAACCTGGCAGAGTTCCCTGGTAATCACAATAAGAATACAGTCATTGTAAGTCTAGAAAACAAGAGAATGTTTAGCAGCTCTTTTAGGCTGCTCAAGATTGAGATGAAGGATATACGATATAACTGGAAATGTAAACTAAGCGATAATAGAGTTATGAAGTGTGTGTATGTGTGTGTCCATGCATTGGATGTGGCACTTGGGGGCAGATGCTTTCTTTTAATTTTATGTATCTTTCTCTCTTGTGATTATTTTGTAAGAACCTGCATCATGTGCAGAATAAGTCATTGTAATGTTTAATAGTCAATTTTATTATGAATCACAAATGAAGACAATCTGAAGATATAATTGTTCAAGAACATTTCTGCTGTAAAGAAGCAATTATAGGCCCCGTACGATAATTTTGATAGCAAATGTGCCAATACAGCTTCACAAAAGCCACATGGTATTGTAGTTGGGCCATGGAGCCTTTTGTCCAGAGTTTGTTCTCTCTATGCATGAACATCCACTGGAAATTGGCATAATTGTTGTCTTTGAAGTGTCAGTGTGACTGACTGTGTGGTACACAGCCTGCCTTTATAGTCAGCAGGGCTTCAGTGCCCCACGACCCTAAGTTTGACTGCGTAGCACAGAAGGTGCATACATGGAAATTGGCAAGAAACATGGATATATGTCATTTTGATGTAAATCTAAATGACAAATAAAGTGTGACTCGGTCTAAATCTAACTTCAGATTTGATTTCAGTAACATAAACAACCTAAACATTCAACAACCTGTTTGCATTGCATGACTGAGCTTGATAAACAGCTACTTTTCTCCTGTTCCCTGTCATTGATCCTTAAATAAAACACGCACGAGTCCAGACAGGAACAACATAAAAGCAAAACAATGAAACAAAGCACTTACCTTTGGTTGTATTTAGCAGAAACCCTGCGTTTGTGTTTGGATTGATGTAGTTTTCTTATGAAGCGCGGGCGAAGGAGAACCATAATCTGTTCCAGCCAATCCAATAATCTAATTTATCTGGACTTTGCTGTCTTTCGCCTCCGCGTGGCGGCTCCTATCGTCCCACTGACTGCAGGTATTACATGGCCGTGGATGCACTAGTGTGTGAGGGGAGACCTTGTACTCAATTCTGAGTGGGACAAGGGTCCAGTGAAGGGATTTCAGGATGAGGGGTGTTGTGCTCCTGTTTTTGCATCCTCATCAGGATCCTGCTACGCTGCTCTAGATGTCTTTGGACGCTCTGGCCAGGGATCCTGATGAGGAGTGCCTTGCATTAGTCCAGCCTTGAGGAGACGCCGGCATGGATGAGCTTCTCTGCATCAGCCAAAGTGAGTGTTTGATGATGTTCCTGAAGAATGAGGTTGGATGTGGTTGTCCAAGGTGAGTTTGGAGTCCATTTTAACACACAGGTTGGTGATGAATGTGGATATGATTTGTGTGTGACGATTTTAGGTCTGGTTCTGGTTAAGTTTGGTTAAGTCATGGTTTATTGCTCACTGTCTTGTCACTTCCCGCTGTGTCCACCTGATCCACATCGATGGTTGCATGAATGGGGTGAGGGCCTTTCTCACAGTGCAGTAAACTAGAAGTGTGCATGTGTGTGTGGAACAGTGAATTTACTCAAAATGGTTTGTAGAATTGTAGTGCGAGGTGAGGACTTTGCTTAGTTTAGGGTACCCTGTACATTTCTTCATGCATATAGGTATTCCTTTCTCTAAATAAACTAGGTTTATAAGTTGTTGCCACCACTGTATTTACTTTTCATTTAAACACTGTTTGTAAGTAAGTGAGTCAGGCTTATGTTTGAGTTTATTTTTTTTAGTTAAGAGATAGTAAGGCCTGGGTTTATTGTACTTACAGTTTTATTTGGTGCAACACCCAGTACCAGCCTCCTCCACAGTTTTTCTTCATATCTGTCTTCATTTTGTCACACCTGCTTTAACTCCATTCACTCTTTGATTGTCATGTTTATGTCTGCGCCGATAGACCTCAAGGTATTCCTCAGTCCCACCTTGTAATCATGATTCACTTATTGCTTATTGAAATGCATGTATTACACTGTGCTCTGCGCTTACCATTGCGTAATGACGTTACATACTTGTGTCATTATACTGCGTTCTATTTTTTAACCGTGTTCTCTATGGAGGGACCGCGCAACAGAGATGGGTCTGGGTGGGCTGTGCCGTATTGTTCTCTGCACACATGTATTCGTTACAAAAACGAGCAACAGCTCAAACCCCACAAAAGTGAGGCAAGTTTTGCGTTTGCACTAGTTTTCGTTGCCATGTAAACGGAGCCTCAGAGCCCACCATTCAAACTGTGAAAATGTTGAAGTCAAGTCAAGATGTAAGGTCGTGCTCAGTCTCAAGTGGGACGTTTTGTTTAGGTAGTAGTTCATGAGACAATTACACATTGTGGGCAGTTATGCAAGAGACCAACATGTAATGTGTGTGACTTGTGGGAAAATAGTAAGTACATTTAATAAAGAAAGCGATACGCAGCTTTCTTGCGTTCTATGCAGGCATAGAATGCACACCACACGTTCAGCTCGATGAATCGTGGCTCCAGCCGTGGGGGAGAGGAGTGATGCCGGCAGAGTGATTGTGTTCACGCTGTTGGATCCACTCCTGCTCTTCATAATGAAGCTCGAGCGTTTCGGGGCGGGGCTAAAATGTGTTGTGTTTTTTCATTGGCTCTTGAGGTGAAGCTTTCACCACGTGAGAGCACGGCAAAGGCAATCAGCGCGTGTGGGGGGCGTGGCCAAGGAAGCGTCTCCGCCTGATATTCGGCATGCTAAGTCCGGTGTGACTAACTAGCCTCCACAACTCATGCTTCTGACTGCGCCGCGTTCCGTTTCACCGGCGCAGCGTCGTGTCCGACACGGAGCCTGAGCTACAACATGGAGACGGCGCCGTGTGTGTGAGAGAACTGCGTTGTCCGAGGGGGACCCGATAAGGACGGCTGTCAACAGTGTGAACTTAGCCCGTTGAGCTAGCGCGGCCATTCGCCACATCCCAGCGGACCCGAAAGTGACGTCCACGAGTCCGGGTCTCGACGTTTCCCGTCGCCGTCATGGAGAAGGTACGACTCCCGGACACCGGTTACTCCTCCCAAGCCGCAGCTCGGCTCTCGGTGGCGACACGTTGGTAGCGACCAGGCGGTAACCGTTAGCTTGCCATTAGCCACACCTGCTCCTCCGGTCGGGGGGGGGGGGGGGGGGGGGTGGTGTCATTCACTGAGGCCGAGCCGGCGTCGAGCTGCTCCTCTCCGCCCTCCCATTGAAGCGCGCAGTGGGGGGGCCTGGCGGGGAGGTGACAGGCCCGTTGGCACTAATGGGTGGCCCAGATGAGGAAACGCCCAATGCCCAGGTTCAATATATCCAGTGTCCAGTCATCCTCGCCTCTCGCTGAACAGCTTCTCTCATATCTGCACGTCAGCCGATCATCTGCACTGCTATAATGTGAGAAAGGACCGGCTAAAATGGAAATAAACGAAGCACACATGAAGCTGTTGTTTCAATAGAAATACTCGCATAAATATAGATCACGCAGTCTTGATAACTTAAACATTTGATTGATTGCATTTAGAATATTTAGACGAAATGTGGTATTTGATACCAGCAAGACCCTCCACCGAAGGTTGTTCAGGGGTGTGTGCACTGGTTTTGAATCATCTTTTCATTTGTGGTACTCTGATAGTTCGAAAAATTGTTTTTTTTTTTACCATCCAAGCTTGATGCGGGATTTGATCTCATTTGCCAAATGTTTTGAGTGAGTGGAATTTCACTACGGAGTGGCTTTTGTAATAGCATTTCATTCTAGACATCCCCTGAAACAAACCAGGCATCAACTGGCTGAAAACATGTAATTCTCAGAAACCAGTGAGTAAAAGAATGAAAAATATTTGAGGTTAATAATCCTATGAGGTAGTTTGTATACGTTTTTAGTTGGTTGGGGTCTTTGTGTGTGCTTATAGAGGTTTAATCCAGGTATTGTCTCCTAAGACAGGCATGTTGGTTTAGTTGAGTTAAAAGAACAAAACAAATCGGAGCGGTGGGGGGGCCTAACTTTCATCTCACCCTTCTCCTACAGGCTGACTTTTTAAAAGGACTCCCAGTCTACAATAAGAGTAACTTCAGTAGGTTTCATGCAGACTCGGTTTGCAAAGCATCTGTAAGTATGTCATTATCAGTGTGATTATTTATTTCTCTAAAATACGTGTGGCTGTCAAGATGAAACATGTTCATAATTCCTCACCTCTTTCGTTTGTTGATGTACAGAATCGCAGGCCATCTGTGTATCTTCCAACACGTGAATATCCCTCTGAACAGAGTATGTCTTATTTTGCATTTTTATTTTTGTTGAATAGCATTTCTTTTGTGCTTAGATGTTCCTTTTTAAGTCAACATATTTTATATACAGTGAAGGTTTGACAAAGCAAACATTTATTACTTTGCCGTTGATTTGATATCATTCAACGCTGAATCTGCTTTCAGTGGCTACCCCAAAAGTGGCTCTAAACAATATTTGTAATTCACTGGCTTTGTCTGCTTCCAGTTATCGTCACAGAGAAAACCAACATCCTCTTGCGTTACCTTCACCAGCAGTGGGACAAAAAGGTGAATTATCAACAGTAACTTTGAATGAATGCCACTGCCAGTAACAAACGGGTCCCATAAAACATGGATGGACCTTTGGTATAACAGTTGCACTTTACTGTTTGAAACTGTGAATTTGACTGACCGTCGTTTGATGCTTTGTATCAAACAGAATGCTGCAAAGAAGCGGGAGCAGGAACAAGGTGAGGGCGACAGCCCGGCACCCCCCAGGAAGATCGCCAGGACAGATAGCCAAGAGATGAATGAAGACTCATAAGTGTGCGACTTTATGAATGGATGGACGTATGTGTGTGTGTGTGTGTTTTTTTTGCATTTACAGGGCATAGCCAGCTAACAAACGACACTCCCCGAGTTTTAATCTTTGCCGCAGGAAGACCTCTTCACTGGCGTGATTAAGTCAGCTGCTGACAATATGGAAATTCCCGTCGACAAAGCCACCTTTCTATGGCGTGAAGATTGTGTGTATTTAAAATGATATAAGCCGAGGTGTATTCAGGATCAGGGCTCAACCTTGATACCAGCCAACCTGTTCAAATGGGGGGGGGGCACAGACGTGACGTGTAACTCGCCTATCGTTGCTAGCGGTTACCTGGAGCACTGTTCAGAAAAGTTCATGCAATTTGGAATGAAGGAAGAGTTTTCACTGACTGTTATGAATGTAAGTAAATAAAATTAGAAGACCACTGCAAAATGATGAATATCCCCAATTCTACTATTTATATCAAGCAGTTTGGCCTTGATTGCTTTGTGACTGGCCATCTTCCTCTTGATTACATCCCAGAGGTTTTCAGTGGTTGCAAGTGTAAAGATCGGCCTGGTTGTTGATCTGGTCGTCCTTCATCCACACCTTGCTTGACCTCGCTGTGCGGCATGGCGCATTGTCCTCCTGGGGGGGGAAAAAAAAGCCAAACAATCCTCAGAGTTGAGGGAACATTGTCAGAGCAGAAAGTTTTCTTCTGGGTTGACCTTGATTCATGCCAATCTGTACAATTTTAGCCTTGCTTGAAGCCTCCCCAATCATCCACCGACTTCCACAGTGGGTGTGAGACACTGTGGCTCGTACACATCATTAGATGACCAGTAGCCTATATACTGTGGTAGCCACTGTAGCTGGTGAGCAAAAAAAACAAAAACCCCACTTAATGTTGAGCCCCGTTCATGGTGGCTGTTCCCTGTGTGGATTTGTGTACCTGTGTACATGCATGCGGAACAATGAGTGTGTTTAATGCTGTACGTGAGAGGTGAGTGAACAGTCGATTTAAGATGATCCGGTCTCAACAGATGAAGTCGGACACTGCATATCAAACATATCTGGTACATGAATTGTGCAGCCTTCTGTCACCTGGGAAGCGTGTCCCGATTCCTGTGGGCATTCTATTACCGCTGTAATTTTGTTGATAACTATTGTTGACGCGTGGCAACGAGCTTCCTGCCAGCCGCAGTGCCCACCTTCTGAGTTCCACTGCCCACTCTGCAGCCACATGGGGGCATTGCAACGTTTATTTTCCACACTGTCTGACTCAACAGAACCACTGTGATAAACAGCACAAAGTAGAAGCAACTCTTCCAACAGCGCCCTCCTCCCCCATGAAAAACCGACACACGCCCATAATACTCGTAAGGAGACGTCGGTGTGTTTGAGTCCAAGTATTTTTACATCGGCGCTGCCTCTGGCTACTAAATTATGGCAAAATGTGACTGTCTCTTTGTAGTTTGAGCTGTTCGCACATATGAAGATGTAAAAGAAAACTTTGTTTTAAGTTCAAAGTGATTATTAAAAGTGAATGGTGCGTTAGTTTTGCCAAGAACTTGGAATGTTGTTGGAAAAAAAGTTACATTTCTGACTTAAAGCCTAATTTAGCCTCCATACATAATAAAAAAAAAAAAAAGAAAGCACAACTGTGATGAGATATTGTTAAATTTTCCCGTTAACAGACAGCTGGCCAAACGTGCTTTTCGGAACGCTCACATTTTTCCAAGTTCCCAGTAGGACAGTGTTGGAGTATTTCCCCCACGTGGAAGCCAGAGGTTTCCCAGCTACCTTATGAACGCTCCTTCATTTGACAGCTTATCAACGGCACAGGTGGTGCACTACATATTTATTGTGACGTGTGAAAAGGGGAACAAAAAAAAAACTTATTTTGTTTGTAAATAAATACTAGTATCAGAATTTGTTTACTCAATTGAGTATCTTTGTGTCTGCGTTTTTGTAAAAACAACCAACCATCATCAAAGAAAATCTCCACTCCAACTGCCTGGTGTGATTTTTCTCTCGTCTTGCATGTGGATGTTTTCACTGCGAGGTGTCAATTTTCCTAGATCAGTATTGCATCAGTAGGGTAATGGAATGTGTGGCCGTGTGTTCGCCCTGAGGCCTTGCATCTCCTTCATGGTCCCGACCCGTCGGGTCCCACAGCTCCGGGCCGGATGTGCTCTCCATCCCGTGTGTGAGAGGTGGAGGTGTGTATATTTCTGCAGGAGCTTGTGTCGGTGGAGAAAAAAAAAAAAAGACAGATTTCATCCATAATGGCTAAATCCAAGCCTCCTGTTGGGTTTATATGAACAATGTGACTTTACAATGTGAGTTTACAGTGTGGTCGGTCATCTCTCCACCCCCCCCCCCCCCCCCCCCCAAGTGTAAATACCCCGTTGCCTTTCTTTATTTCAAGCATCAAAAGTCTTCTGCTCAGATCGCCTGTTCTTCTACACACTAAGCCTTGCCTCAACCCATGTGTGTGTGTGTGAGACCAGATACATTCTTTCTAGCTTTGCTAAAATAAAACTGGTTTGAAACAGGGCTTCCTTGTCATGTGGTATTTGAAATGTGTAAAATCTTTTCGAAACACACGTATGGGAGGCTTTGCGAGACATTCACCACACATGAAATGCTTTTCAAATAGTTTTATTAACTATTTTCCAGGTCATACAAAAATATGACAAAATAAATTAAAAGAAATAAATAATCCCATTTCCCATTATCTTTAAAAGATTTTTTTTGTACAGTGGTACATTGGAAGAGCGTATGACTAAGTGAGGCTTCTATGAAAATGTCTTACTTTTATTTATTTTTTTAAAGATGGGGGGTGAAACCCTCACCTGTTCAAACTCATGAAGTCCAGAACACTGAGTCCATTCAGTCCTTCCTCACGGAGTTCTAACGAGACCCGTGCTCTAAAGTGGAGATAATCCCAAATTACTTGAAAGAGCTGCACTTGATTTGATAGTTGGAGATGTCTGATGTCCCATTCGATGGCCCATGAGACCCAAAGTGTTCAAAAAAACGGTTATTTTACTCCACCCAGTGCTCATTTAATGATATCCATGATGTCAGAGTGTGTTGCCGCTGAGGAAAGCGAGCACAAAAGAAGTGATGATTGGTTTATGCAATCCATTTATATCCTTTGAAGATGTCTGTTGTACCTGAATAAGAAGTAACTACCCACACGGAGGCACGACTCGCACTGCGTGGCGGTGACGCAGCACACTCCCTCGTCTCCTCCTCATTTCAGTCACGTCCGCTGAACAACTGGCCTATCCTCTCTCTACAGATGTTCACATGGTGATGAACGGTCTCTATTGCGTTGTGATGTCATTCATCCCTGAAATCCAAATGCTGCAAAAAAAATATTTTTTTAATGAGACTGTGCTCAGCTACATTGTACCATCTCGGTGTGTTTTTACATCAGCCTTGAACCGTGGGAGTGATGCACAAATACTGAGGATATCAAGTTACTCTCAGTCCTGCACTTCTTATTTTACATTTAGAATAAACTGAATCCAAATATAGAAAAAAAAAAAAAGCACAGAGTAAAATGATACTGTAACCACGCAAGTTGACATTCCACTCCTGTATTGCATTTAATGACAGAAAGATCTTTTTTCCCGTCTGTTATAGTACATTTTTTCTCTTTTTTTATGCTGAGGACTGAAAATGGACTACAGATGGCACATGGAAGCAGCAACAAAATACAAAAAACTTGCTTGAAGCTTACAGATTGTGTAAACACAAAGCAGCCAATGAATGAACTTCATTCCTTTAATTGCAGGTCTGGGTAGGGTTCTTACATCAAGTACTATGGTAGAGAACTGACACTGAGAAACAAATGATGCATAGAGAGAGAATGTAGGTGATGCATTAGGTGGAGGTGTTAAAAGCGGGGCGTCTGTGTGGAGTTGACAGTCTAACCATTCGACTTTAGCCCAGTCTTATTGCCAAAATCCTTGCCGGAGGTGAAAGTGTGGAAATGCATAGATAATGTCTCTCAACCTAAAGCGCAGTGCATTGGCCTTATCCACAAACCACATAATGCAGTTGCCTTTTCAGAAGTGCACCTAAACTCCAGCCAGATTCAACTGTTTTTGCTGCCTCTGCTGTGGATGAGGGAAATGTGACCATTTTATTATGGGAAGTGATTCAATCATAGATCAAACGTGTGGCTTCTGCACGGATGCATGGCAGGACCTCGACGGCGACTCGACAGAAGTGATGGGGTACAGGGAGGCTGTTCATTTGGGGGACTTAAAAAAACGTAAATGTAACCAGTGTTGCATGTTGCAGTACATTTAGAGTATAGAGACACTACAGTACTTTGCAAAAGTTTTAGGCACTTTTAGATTATAACATTCCATGTAATCACAAAAAACCATCCCAGAGGCAACAGATTTCCAATTGTTATATAGGAACATATTCAAATGGAAATCGGTATGCCAATGACACCTGATATACAGCCAGAGTCCAACTCGGTTATCTTCAAGGACAAGAAGAACAAGGAGTCCTGTAAGAGGTGCGTTAACCCCTACAGAGCCCTGATCTCGACCACATCAAGTTAGTCTGATGACCTAAAAAACAGTAAGAACGTGAATCCACAGAAGAACAGCAGTACGTTTCTCGAATACTTCAAAAGCTCGGCAGATGAGTGCCACGAACGGCGGCACTCTTATAATGGTGCCATTTAAAAATCAAAGGGATGTTCCAGCAAATACTGATTTGCTTATGTTTTTTGTTCCGTGTATGAAGTTAAAGGGCACATTTTTGAAAGCGTCGTCGCTTTCCTTTTAGCGCCTAAATCTATTGTAGAGTACTGTACATCTTTTGTCCAGCACTATATCTCGATTTGGTCAACATTAGCTGCAAAGGGCTGACTTTGAAGTGATATGGAAATCAATTTAATAAAGGAGGGTTCGTCTGAATTTTCTGTAATCCCCGAGCTGCTGCAAGGGACAGGTGCTAAGACAGCATGCACCACGAGCGAGGAGGGAGTTAAGAAAAAAGAAAATCCAGCTTCCGCATGATTAAATGAGGCAGCCCGGTGTCTCCAGTCTCTCTGGAAGGGAGGAATAACGTTTCTATGCAGGGCGTCAGGGTTTAGTGCAAATGTTACTTCCTTAACTCTATGCTCATTTGCCAAGTCTGGCTCGAGTGTGTGGAACCAAGCACCATCTGTGTTTACAAGGCGCTCGACAGGCTTGGATGGAGAACAGCACGCAACAGGCATCATCCATACTCCATTTTCTCAGATCATCTTCATCTACTTTGGCTTTTCTTTTTTCCTATTTTCTTTTTGCTTTCACCATTCCTCTTCCACTTTGCTTTCTTTGGGAGAAAAAAAAATTACCTCTATCGACAGCTTAAAAAATGAAGCGTTCCACTTTCTTTTCAAAGTAATTGTTTTCTGCCACAGACTGGGAGGGAAGCATACAAAGCCCAGGCATCACCTCTGCTTTGAAAATAAAGCTGGTGATATAGCAGGGATGATTATTAGGGAGGAGCCATGTGATGATGGTTTATACGAATTATCAAAACACTGACTGACTGATATTGCTTTTTCCTTCTTCTTCTATTTTCATTTCAATACAAAAGTGAAGGGCCCAAGATTTCCTCATATTTTGAAATGAGACCGATATCTAATGATCACTTGTGTTGGGACAGCTAAAAAAAAAACAAAACCAAAAAAATGGTCAGTATTCCTTTCATAACACATTGTAAATGTTCTTTTTTTTACATGTATTTCCTCCACAACAGGTTGTTGTGTCCTAATGGGAGTCCATCGACATTCTTACAATTTCCGACTTGAAGAAATGAAGAAACACAGCTCTCTGTTTAAAAGGCTTCAAAATATTAGAAATGCAGCTCATGCATTTCTTTATGTATTGCAGACAAAGAAGAATGTGTGTGTGTGTGTGTGTGTGTGTGTGTGTGTGTGTGTGTGTGTGTGTGTGTGTGTGTGTGTGTGTGTGTGTGTGTGTGTGTGTGTGTGTGTGTGTGTGTGTGTGTGTGTGTGTGTGTGTGTGTGTGTGTGCGTGTGTGTGTGTGTGTGTGTGTGCGTGTGTGTCTATTGGGTCATGGTAAAAGGGCTAACATCTTTCTTAAAAAGCCTTTTTTTTTGTCGCTCAGCAAAAAGAGCAACGGTCATCACTCGTCTGCTTCGATTATTCCTCTCCCTCTGCTTCAAGTACTTCTACACACGGCCTGTGACAGCACAGAAAGTAGGTCAGGCCGTTCCTCACAGTAAACACGTCACCTCTTCAGTTGAGATGTGACCAAACATTGTTCAGTTTTTCTTGTTGTTTGTTTGTTTTCTTTTTCTTTTTTTTTTCTTTTTTTCTTTATCTCAGGAGCTTCTACATTTTAGAACAGGCAGGGTCCAAGTCTGTTGAATAGCCATTCTCGGACCCCTCCCCTCCAGGCGAGGGGATCTCGTCTGGAATGCCATTCAGATCCGCCCGGGAGGCTTGTCTCTCTGACGTCTGTGATGATGAGCCTTCTCCGGACCGGGCCAGCGGAGCCCCGTTCACACATGTTCCTCCTTCAGACTTCCCAAAGTTAAACAATTTCCCGGGGTTGAAGGCTTTACTGGGTGACTGAGAACGCTCCTGGGAGCTGCTACCTGATGATGAAGACGACGACGCTGATGAAGATGATGATGACGACGACGCCGTTGCTGCGGGATTAGTGCCTGTGGCGGCGGCGGCGGCGGCGGCGGCGCCGTCCTTCTTATTCTCAGGTGACTTTAGGAATTTGAAGCTGAGAAACCCGGGAAGTTTGGGCTCAGTGCCAGTGGGGGACTGGGGGGAGCGGGCACCACCGGAGAACTTACTCTGCAGCGGGATGATCTGCTTCAGCTTCATGACATTATTATTGGCCAGCAGGGAGCTGGGCCTCTTGGGCTTGTCCGATCCGCTGCACCCTCCTCCTCCACCTCCTCCTCCTCCTCCTCCACCACCCCCGGAGCGTGATTTGCTGCCGTGACTCTTTTCATGGTGGTGATCCCCAGAGGAGTCACCTTTGCTGTCGTCCCGCTCCCTCTCTCTGCGGGCCATGTGCTCCGCCTGCCTCTGCCTCTCCTCCTCCTCCCTCTTCCTCCTCTGCAGCTGCTGGTAATGCTGCTGTGCTTGACGTTCATGCTTCTGCAGAGGAAGGGGAACGTTACCACAATGTGTTCACTGCAATCGACGTAAACTCAACTACCTATGACAATGCAGCAGCGATACAAATCTAAAGGTTTTCACGCGATGCCGGTGTGAGTCGTCATAGTTACAGCTGAGACGAGTCCGTGGGAATTGAAGGAAAGTCGTGGCTCGACATAGGGGGGAATGGGGCAACCCACTCAATCAAACATATTGCCAGCACAAATCAAAATAAGAGGTTGAGAGGGAACATTTAATAGATTGACTCACAGAATAAATATATGAGTCGACAAAAGTGCAGAGCAGGTGGTTTCCTGTACAGTAAGTCTTTTTTGCTGCAACGTTACAATTACAAGTTAAATTTAACACAATATTTACTGCAACAACATAAGTAAACCTGCCTTGTTGTTACCAAAATGTACACAGAGGAAAGCTATGACGTGATCTTTCAATCGGTCTATTTTAATTGTCTATAATATTAATGTTTTGTTTTTTTATTTCATCTTCTCCAGAGTAAAGTGAATTGCTGTTTGTCTTCTTCTTACCTTAAAGGCCTCTCTGCGTTGATAATCCAGTTTGGCCATCTCCTCCCTGACCCATGTAGGAATGTCAGGAATAGCCACATGAATGACGTATTTCAGGAGTATAGCAAAGTGCTGCAAGACAAACAGTGAAAATAATGTAGCTTTTTTTCCTGAGTACTTGATGCAGCGTACAGTCTCAGTTAGACATCACAAACAGGGCACAGTGTTTCAGAGTACTCCTCCAGTGATGTTACACGAAGTTAATCTCTCACAGCAGCATTTGGGGAGTAAAATGATTCCTCTGATGGCTGTGACTTCTTAATCAGGCCACCACAGAGCTGCAGGCTGTTTTACTTATTTCTGAATATAGACAACAACCTAGTGTAAAGCTGGCAGAACAACTGGTGTCTAAAAATGTTGTAAACTGGAGGAGAAGCTGAGAAAAAAAGAACTGAAAAATTATTTGCAAACCTTTCCCATGTCAGATTTTTTTTCACTGAATTTATTTTAAATTAGAGGATAATTACAATCTGTCGTAAAAACCATCACAACTGTATAGTATATGTATCATATGACATGGTACCTTCACCACCGAAAGTTGTAAAAATAACACAAAGTATACTTCTGTAAACTATGTTATTTCTCTTCGAAAGGTAAACAACTAAGCTAATCAAGAGATGAATTGTGAAATAAGTTGTTTCATGTGTTGTGTCTTATCAGCACAAACAACACTGATGTGTTTTTAAGACACGCCTTTATGTGTACGTATTTTAATTAGTACATATTTTGTGAGGAGTCACATAAAAAAAACAAACCAAACATCTGATTTCAGACTGATAGGTCGGAGAATGCTGCAGTACCTCTAGGATGACAATGGAGATGATGGCCATCTCCGGGCTGAGCCATGGAAAGAGCCGCTGGAGCTGACCGCACTGACCAATCAAGTAGCAGTTCACTATGATGGCAATCAGTCCCATGGCCTCCATTGCAGTCTGTTAAGTACAAAATAAAATAAAAAAAAACAGGTCCTTTTTGACTGTGTCTGACTGATTACATGTATCAGCTTTACCTAGACTGCTGATGGTTTAAAAAAAACAAAACACAGGGTGATAATAACAGGTGTTTAATCCATTAGAGGACTAAACTGATAAGACTTAAGGCTCAATTAGCACAGTTGTCAAATAACCACCACCGTCTTTAGAAGACAAGATTAAAAACCATCATGTAAGGTTTCAGAGTGTCACTAGCCTGCCACTGGCCGATGCTCTCCACTCGGACCCCGAAAGGCCTCTGCAGGCCCGTGCAGAGCTTGAAGGCATCGCTGCGGATCTCAATGATGTTGTTGATGAGAGCACACATGGCGGCCAGGGGAAAGGCGGAGGAGAAGAGCACCACGTAGCCAAACTGGACAAACATCTCCTGGTAATCCTGGAAGGTGTCCTGAGAGGAAAAAAACACAAGACCTTTAACCACAGCTCTGTCAGCGTGAGTCCAGTCTTTCTGTTGACTCAATTACTGTGCCCAACAAACAACATTGTTAGTTTGGTACAACAGGGATGACAGAAACCTCAGGCAAATGTTTTCAGCCATGTGACAGTAAAATGATTATGCAACATATGTCTCTATTTTTTAGTTTAACAAAAACTGAATTGTAATTGTAATTCTCCAGTTGAAGACAATGGATTGAAGACAGTATTGTTTAGTGGCAGACAGCAGTAAAAGTATTCACTGTTCGCACTTCTGAGCTTCACAAAAACAAAACCCTTCAAGTATTGTCTGCCCTTGTTGTTTTTCTCCTTGTTTTCAAAGGATTCTGCAGATTTTCTAACACTTTGTTTGAGTCAACCATAATCAGACACAATAAACATATACCACATGCTATGAACTTCCTGAAACTTCCATCCCACCTTTTCTGATCAGCACACATTCATGCACACGTATCAGTGTGTTAATAATAGTGAAAACTTTCTCACTTTTATCTTGTGCACATGCAAAAACAACAACATTCTATTCTACAAGTCCACCGAGGAATCACACGTTCAACAAACTGTGGTAAACAGTGTCGTCTGACAAAGATTTAGCAGATCCAGCATCAACCTCTGCATCGGTTGGAGCTACAGCAGCTTATTTGTGGGTTGTAAACCACAAGAACCAGCATTTCCATGTGCTTCAGTAAGCTGAGCCACCCACAACTCACTAAGTGACAATGTTGATCGCTGCAGTCAGGAAACACTCACAAAGAGCTGCAGTTTTCGAGATCAACTATGTTCTTCCTCTGCTCCCAAGACGTCATCGACAAACCGAGTGCTCGTTCATTGCCTAACACATTCCCCTCACTAACAGGCACCTTCATAGAGAGATAGTCAATGTTATTCACCTCATCTGTCAATCGTCTTCATGTCTGACTGATCTCTCTAGAAACCAGTCAAGACAGTCACAGAAATGATTCCGTTAAGCACATTAAGGCCTCCTGTTTGCTTTGTTTGTTACACAGCAGGTTTTAGATGGCAGGATTTACATTTCCTTGAATGTGCTGCGCTAACAGAGTAATCACATATGCCTGTTGGCTAAAACATACAAATGGATACCCTTAAACTCTCTGCCAAAAAAAATCCAAACATTAATAATTTGCCTTACAGCATACGTCTGCATGCAGCTCTCCATCTCAGCCTGAGTGAGTGTGGTGCTCTCTCTCTCCTCGGGAGGATCTATCCACGACTCCCTCTTCGTTTTGTGGTCTGTCCTCTCCACGCTCCGGCCTCTCCATCTGTGACGCAGTGATGTGCTGCCCTCGGAGCCAGACGGCAACGACGCAGAGCCGACGGCAGCGGCGGCACCGGCGACGCCGTGAACTCCGTCAGTACTGCCCCCGCTCGATTCCTTCACGTCATGGATGCCGTTATCGTCGTCGTCGTCACACATCTCGAACACAGACGCGGGGTCCATTCCCTTTTCCACCATGGTGGGGCTCCCCTCTTCCATGAAGCTGTTGTCCATGGAGGGAACACTACAGGCTGCTCTTCTGTCCACCTGAACAACAACCGCCAACGATAAGTGACGCTTTTCACCACCATCGCTCTTATTACTGCCACCTCCTGTTGAAATGTGCTCATGTTTGTGAAAACAGTTGTGTACAGCAATAAGGAGTTTTTTTCTTTCCAAAATAGTGAAGGAATAAAATTATGAATAAAACATGCTTGTTCTCACGCTGGCCTGATGATGTCACCTTCAGTGAAAATGAGCAAATGTATTGTAAAACAATAGACTTGTCTCATGAATGCATTTTACACCATTACCCTGAAGTAAAGAACCCAGTACGTATTACATATCCTTATCAAAGTAGCAGTGCGTTCTCTTGAAATTGACCCTTTAGAGAACACTCACGGTAAACCCAGGGTAATGAAAGTTCAATTACTTGGGAGCTAATTGGATTGAACTGACTTAATCGTTTAGATTAGATGTGGCAATTTGCATCACATCACTATCTCACTTCACCACCTGATAATAAATTAGACATTTCATATAAACCTGCATTTCTTTCCCTAACAAATGATCAAAAACCTACAGAACAGACATAACAAGACACGTCACAAGGCGTTGCACCTTCTCGATGAAGCTGACTTTCCTCAGCTTCAAACCGCAGTCGATCAGACTCTCCTCCTCCGTCTCTCCTTCACTGAACCTCCCACTGTCGGCCTCGTCCCTCTCGCCTCCCTCCTCCTCATCAGGCACTCCACATCCCCCGTTCAAACACTTCTTTTCCCTGAGAAGAGAAAGACATCAGACAAATGGCGCATGTTAACCACTCAATGGTGTTGAAGTGGTTTTATTTCTCAGTGTTTGAGAGGCATGAATCATATCCGCACGCACAAGCGACAGTGACTCTATTTAGATCTAGATTGTAGTGACTGAAGCTGTGAGTGTGAATGACACCTAAACACATAAATGTTATTGTTCGCCATGTTAATTTATCGAATGTGTTCGTGTTGATAATAGTTTAATCTCACCCTTTCTGTGTCTCACCACATTTCTAGTAACATCTCTCTCTTTTTTTTTTTTTTTTTTATTTGGCTGTCGAAGACACTTTAAATTTTTGCCTCTGACTGATTTAGAGCTGAAATAATGAGCGCGACCTTCGTTCTGGGTGCCTGACTCCAGGCCTGGTGCCCCTCAGTCCAGCTCCTGGCATGGTCTGGTCGGTGGGAGAGGCCTGGGCTTTCCCAGCTGCCAGCCGGGCATATTTGAGCAGCACCGAGAGCAACAGGTCCCACACGGCTCTCGGCGTTAGCTCTCCCAGCTTGTGGCGCTCGTACAGATAAGGCTGCAGGACCTCCTTCACATTTTGAAGGAACTGGCGTATGATGAGCAGAGTGGCCAGCATCTGACAAAACAGAGGAGAGGAGTCACCACACCAGAGAAACAGGACGATAACAACGAGCACTGCCACAGAACGAGGCAAACTGCTTAAAATGCAAAGCGTTCAATGAGAATTATTGTAAACCATGAAGATGAACCAGAGGACACGACCATGAGCCAACAGAGCAGAAGAAAGCATCCTCGAGGAAAATGCATCAAACCAACAGAAACACAATTATGTGTGCAAAAGTCCACATAGAAGCAAATCACACAAGGATGGAATGTGCAACTGAACAGCACTTGTGTGCTTTCAACATTTCCTCCACCAGTGTTTAGGGACGTGTTCAGAACAAACCAACAGGGAGCACTGCAGCCACACGTTTATGCTCCATCTGCTTCACTCAGGATTTAAGACCATTAATATCACATTTATGCGGCAGAACAAATGCTAATCATAACCAATAAAAACCAACTTAGTTTAGAGGACATTAACGTTCCATTACTATTTGGGTGAAGGTTTACAGTTTGCCAAAATGCAGTCAGCAGAAATTACAGGTAAATTATAAGTGGTTGAAACTATCACAATGATTTAATCCAAACTTTTAAGAACAACTACAAAAAATAAATTAGACAAACTGAAAATAAATCAACCAAGTGTTATGTGTAAAGGTATCTTGATTACTCTGTTCATACCTAACATAATCAAGTTAGTATAACGTTTGGGTAGGCTAACTTTTCACAAGATAAAATTCATTTACAATTAGAGCCATCTGTTCCATTGGTGTTTGGTTTGTCAGCGATCACGACGAGTAAAATATTTTGTCACCGCAGACAGAAATAATCCACAAACCATAGAAATAAAGCAAGTTGGTTTAATACTAAAATCCAAGCAGCAATTATGTTTTCATTCACTGAAATCATTGTACACCTGCAGCACAGACGATTTAAAGAGTTGCAGCATTGCTGAGCTTACAGTTCAACACATTTTACAGTTTCAATTCAAAAGCAATTGTCCTGAAGTCAAACAATGCTGACGTGGAAAACAGTACGTGCTGCAGCTGCAGAGAAAAGGCACACATGCACCCAAGCGAGGAAGCACACACACGCACACGCACACGCACGCACACTTCAATTCCTTCAATGACAATAACAAATATTAAATTCAGTCAATGCTATGGACCTGTAAAACTGCGAAAAGCGATAAAGCTAGCCCTCCAGGTTACCGACAGGAACAGGCAGCACACCATCACAATCAAGCTGACAACACCAGATGCTTTTTACTTCAGTCATTTAAGACTCAATGAAAGGTTAACTGAATAGTCAACTAAAGATTTTCCTCACAAATTTAGCCACATTTTAGCCCCAATTAATTAATTTTCTCCAGTCTCGTCTGTTTTGGGATTGAACGGCACGTAACTCTGGAGCAGCGGCTCTCAAAGGGAGACTGAATAAATTAGCTAAAAGTAAATATACACTTGACAAATATTTAGCTTGGCTGAGCTGGCTCAGGCTTGTCTTTTAAGTCACATGATCTCAAGAGATTATGATAACCCAGGGGAGGTGGCGCCACTATCCGAACTGATAGTCAATGACTAATGAGGGAGAAGGAGTAAGAGCTGCAAAGGGTTTACAAAAGGCAAATTTAAGCAAGCTGAAGGAAAGGAGAAGTTGTGGGAAAAAAAACCCTGACCCCAATAGAGCACAATGAAAAACAAAGATTTTAACAGGGATTGTGGTAAAGTTTCAATCAATCAAGAATAAAAAAGAAATCTACCGACTGCTACAAGTCAACGAGACACAGAATACTGTGGAAAAAAACCCTTGGGAATACAAGGAAACCTTTCCAAATCTCGAGTTGTAAGCTTTGGCCAGACAATCTGAAGCAAGTCAACAAGAGTTTGTTCACAAAGCAGACTGGTTGTTCACCGTGGCGTGCAAAAGCTGTTATAAACGATCTGAAATGGACATTTGTGGTCTGGCCGAGAACAGGCATCATACTTTGGACCTGAGTGAAGCCCTGAAGAACCAAGGCATAGTGACCACAAGCGTCGGGATCTTGAGGAAGAGGGAAGGCATCACATTGACCCGGACCTGCCGCTGCAGACTCCGTAACAGAGACAACACCAGCAGCATCTTCCACGGATGGACAAATGGGATGGATATGTGGATGGGTGGGCATTGAAATCAGTGCATGTAAGGAGGGAGAGCAAAGCATTTCAGGAGGGGAGTCAGACGTGAGGAGCCAGAAGAATTACTGAAGCAAATGCATGGAAGCAAGGAAAAGGAACACTGGGACTTTTCCTACCTCTTTCAAGCGCTCCATGTCTTTGAGGTAGAATCCAATGTAAAAAAGGCTGAGATAAGAATTTACAAACTGAAACTGCAAGAGGGAGAAAAGCCACACGTCAATAATGGATTCACTTCAGCGGGTTAAATGATGTGAAATAGTCACTTACAAGAACCATTTTGATGATGAGATTTTTCTCATAGGCACTCTGGAGTCTATAGTTTTCTGTGAAAACACAACCAAAGCGCTATGTCAATCTATCTCCTGAACCACTAAAAGACAAATCCTGCCCTACGATAAAAAAAAAAAAAAAAAAATAGTTGAGCACTGTTTTAAACAAGAGATTTGCTGAATATGGACATGTGTCAGTGCACATGCTTGATTCTTACCCATGTCATTGAGCCAGCAGGCAATTTTCCTGTACACCTCGTCACATGCGGTCACAGTGATAGCAAGCATGATTTTGGGGATGAAGCGGGCGAGCCGAGGCATCTCCTTGATCCCCATCACAAACTCCTGCAGAGACACATATGCACTTCTTGCAAATAATATCAAGAAACAAAAGGATCGACGTCTTCAACGCAGCAACGTTCCCTTTAAAGGAGAAAGTATCTGCTCTGGCATTCTTTCTGAATGGATAAACCCTGAAAGTGTATCATCTGACGTTTCAGTATTCAGCAACATTCGGCCTCGTACCGGTAACCCGTGAACAAATGCACAGTTGCACACGTTCATAACTACAAACCTTTTTTGCATTGCTCGTTTGACACACTTGTCTGTACAATTTTTATCATTACAAAGAGACAATAACAACACAGTTACAATAAAAATCAATGTGCAAAAAAGTCTATTTTTGACTAAATTGTTATGCTTTAAGGGTCTTATCTCACCAAGTCTATGTAAAGCAGTAACAAATTGTTTGTCATAGTAATGTGTCTTGATCAAGCCAAATAATCAACATTAAGCCTCAATTTTCTGATCCTTTGCAGTTTTTTTTTACAAAGCTCTCAGATGGTAGGAATGTGTCAACTTTAAATAGATAGATAGATAGATAGACAGAATAGTAATTTTTAATTTTTATTTCTAACTTTGATTCACATTGACTTCAACACATTTTCTTTGTCAGTTCTTTGACCCAATATCAAGTACAAAAGTACAGCTTTTAACAATTGGTGCTGCTTTATTCATAGAAGAACAATCCAAAATACAAAAAACTTGATGCTGGCAGGCGGCAGACTGACCTGCAGCTCAAAGCAGATGAGCATCACCAGGAAGACAAAGCAGAGACAGAGGATGCAGATGGGCAGGCTGACCAACCACCTGAATACCCGCCTCCGCCACGCAGGATAGTAGAACTCCTCGCATCCTGTTATTGGACTGCAACGCTTCACTCCCTGCAGACACACAGAGGGAGACAGGAAGCATGAAGGACCGCAGCGAAGCAGCGAACAGGGTATCGAACATTAAGGCAAGTAAAGATTTTACGTCGTCTCACCCGAAACTGAGGCCGCGGTTCCTCCAGGGATTCAGCGGGTGTGTCCAGCGTTCCCCATTTGTACGCCAGCTCAGCCCCCCTCCTCTTCCATCGCTCGAGAAACAAGGTGGCCCACACCACGTTGAACAGTGCAAACACCACGCAGCAGATGTCCCGGCTCGTCTGAGACGTCAAAAAGACATGCGGCGGTTGATCATTCGTTTCCAGTGGTTTACTTAGTGAGCCGCTTACTTGTAGTTTGGTCTGATTTCTCCTCACCTGATCGGACTCGGTGAGCATCCAAAGCACGAAGCCGATCACGGCAGGATACAACATGGAAGTGGTGTAGAAACCCAGCCAGGCGAAATACATGGCAATCTTCACCCCAAAGTAGTCACAAATATCATCTAGATGACATTGGGCCAACAGAAATTTGGACAAAATTACTCTTTGTAGCAATAACTGTCTATTAGGATGACATTTATAAATAAATACACAAAGAATATAAGAGTCCATGTCCACAGAGCTGTTTGAAGATGCCAAAAGAAAGTAAGAGCTTCCTGCATTAGTGGCCTCATAACTGTTGCTCTTTTCAAACAAGTGATTATAATCAACAGATTGGAAAGATGTCACTTTTTAGAGGTATTTAGAAGTGTTTTTGTGCAGTGTCTTTCTATCAAGGGTTCATAAAGTGCCCAAAAGAGACCAAGAAATCAGAACTACGAAACTACTGTGATTGAGTAGTTCAGCTGAATATTTGAGTTTGTAGTCATTTCAGCTGCAAAGTGAATTTGCTTATTGTATAATTGTTGTTAACCCCAGTTAAGAGAGAATCATGGTATATCACCATCGGCCAGTGCCTGTGATTGAAAAAAGAAAAAAAACTGACAGCAACTATGCGAGTCACACTCTGTAAACACTAATTTGTCATGAGCTGTGGTTGTGTTAGTATTTTCCAATGCATCATAGATGTGTTGATTAACTGACCCAAAGGTTGCTTCTCACAAACAGCTTGCACCCAAGACTTCATCAGCTGGCTCAGGATCCTCTGCTCATGCAGAGGAAAGACCTGCTGGATCACTCCTCTCGCACTCAGCTCCGGGACTGCGGAGAGAAAAAGAAGATAAAATCCTCGAAACGAGAACGTAATCAGTTCAAGACACGAAAGCAATAGGAGTGTTTATAAATAAACTGAAACTATTGACTGCACAGAACCGTCACATCCATCCCAATCCAAAACAAATAAAGGAATATTTCCAAAGCCTGCCAAAGGCGTGTGCTCTGTTTAATAAAAATAAATAGCAAACTGCGGAGATAAAGGACGCTGCTTACTGATTGGTTGGCCCTCGAGGAAGTTGATATTATGAAGCACCTCCCCATGTTTGGCACGTAGATTGTCCATCCAGTACTTAATGATACTTTGCCTCTCCTGCAGGAGAGGAACTGGCGATGTTACAAAATCTCACAACAGCTCGTTCACTAGTGTGTGTATGTGTGAGTGCAGGGGTGTGTGTGTGTGTGTGTTAAGCTCTGACCTGAGAAGTGAAGAAACACAGCTCGCTCTCGATGTTCTCGTAGATGTAGTCTTCCTCACAGGAGAAGCCTCGTGTTCCTCCTCCAAACTCAGACTTCACTGGTTTCCTCAGTCCCATCTCTTCAGCACCTCTCAGCAAACTACAAGGCGACATAAACCAGGTGTTTCTAAGATGCCCTCAGACGCCCATACCCGCCTACATCTTTAGTCTCTGATGTGCTCCGGCAAAGAATCACTTTCACCTCAACCTGTTCTGATTACATTTCCTTTTGTTACTGATTGCCTTCCTCAGACCGGCACTTGCAGAAGACAACCATCAAGTGGCAGCATTCAGGTCAAACCTACTCAAATCAAATCTAGATTAAAAAAAAATTGCTGCACGGCACTTGGATAAAAAAGGATTAAAGATTTATTCTGTTTCACATGATTGAACATTTATTCATTTGATAAAAAAAACAAAACAAATAATAATTTGCTAGTCTTAAAGATAACACCTGGGATTATTTTTGTATCTGAAAATTGCAAAAAAAACAACAAAAAAATGTATATAATGATTAATAAAAACAGTTTCCATTCTCTGCCCAAAATACAGCAGTTCTGTTATTATTGTAAATTCCTATGTGAGGAAGCACATATCAAATCCTTTCATCATCAATATCCCGGAGTGTCGTTATGCTGGATTTGAATAATAATGCAATGACGGCGAACACTGATATCTCATACCTCAACTTTCTTCTCCTTAATACACATAAAATATCTGAGCATCATGATATAACAATATAAATAGTGGGCCGACAATTCTGTGCGTTTTTAATGTCAAAAGGTTGCAGTAAAAAAAAAAATCCTACTTTCCTCTCTAGTCGTGTTACGCTGAAAAATAATGGTGAACACAAGGACTGGCAGGGAATGATTGTCCTTCATCTCCTCCAATGTCTTAACCTCATCTCATTTCCCATCAACCCCTCCTCCACATCGTCCCCCCTCCTCTCTCTTTCTACAACCTCTCCACCTTCCTCCCTCGTCACTCTTCATCTCTCTCTATTGGAGTCCCTTCCTCTCCTTTGCAGCACCCTCCCTTTATCCCATCATCCCCTTCTGCTCTCTTTTTGTCCTTCCCAGTGGCCTTGTGCTGAAATTGCAATAATAATGCAGCACCACGCCCTCTGTGTCCCGTGGGCCAACACCTCTCCCTTACATGTACATGTATATATAGTCTGCACACACATCCACTTGCTCTCAGCATAGGTGGGCCACTAACGTCCATCCATCATGATCCTCGATGCTCGTGGAGAAGCAGTGCAGTGAATCACGAACAACACGGTGATGGACTGCAGCAGAAATGTGAGCGGTAAGCTTCTGTATCACTGTTGAATTCTGCTTAGTTCGCAGCGTTGTCACGGTGCAGGTCTTCGTCTGACGAACAAAACAAGGGTGTATCAATTTAAACCAACTGTTTGGTGGTTTAAGCCAATAACCACAAGGCCTTTCAGAGGTGCGCAGCTTCTGCCACTGCCAGGAGTCTTAATGAGATTGCCGCTCTTGTATTTAATCAAAAACTTTATTACCTTTTACGCTCTCTTGTCCCCAACACAAGAAAGCCCTAAGACAGAGATGCAGTGTACAAAGCTCACCTTGTAAAAGAGCAGAATACTGCTGAGGGAGAGAGCTGCATCTTTGGTTTATGCAAATTTAGCAAATACCTAACAGACGTAATGCAGAAACTCAGCAGAGCAGGACTGCGTGCTGCAAACTGCCCAGTCAGACCTGAAGAGTGAGTAATAGATGGCGTGTCAGGTATGGGGAAAAAAAAGGACACACATATTTGACACACGGAGACTTAAGTGCTGAAAATTTACTTTTTACATAAGTTGTCTTCAATGCAATAAATTGAGCCTTTCTGAAAATCAAACCTCACGTCCATCACAGCTGTGCTGATGTTGGTATCTTCGACCGCACTGATATGTTTACTTCCGACATGTAGAGGGAAAACTATGATAAAAACTGATATGATAAAAAAAATAAAATAATTATCCCTACCTGTAGTGAATGACAAAGGCAGACAGCAAATGAAATTCAGAACAATTTATGTGAAAGGGAATTAATATACAAGGTGAATTTGAGAGGATAGAATATTTTCTAGGTTATCTTTTCTACCACATGATGTAGGTCAACGCAACTAATCGCTGGTGTGTGTGTGTGTGTGTGTGTGTGTGTGTGTGTGTGTGTGTGTGTGTGTGTGTGTGTGTGTGTGTGTGTGTGTGTGTGTGTGTGTGTGTGTGTGTGTGTGTGTGTGTGTGTGTGTGTGTGTGTGTGTGTGTGTGTGTGTGTGTGTGTGTGTGTGCAATCATTCACCTGGAGCATTTCAGCTAAAACATATGGGCACACTTTCAAAAAGCACTCTGTCCATTTTCCACAACATGAGCTCTCCTCACTTCTTGTCTTCATGCCCGAATCCTTTTCTTTTTTTTTTCTATTTTACCCGTTACTGTGTCTCTTTCTATCATTTCATCTCATTTGTTCTCCATTCCTTTGGTCATCCGTCTATTTCTATTCCATTCATGGATTAAAGGTTGCTCTCTTTACAGAGAGGCTCTTTGTTAAATGCACAGTCAGCAAAGAGGTCTCAGTTTGTCAAGAGGTGAAACACTGTATGGTACGACTTCCACCCTGATCCCCTGGATTGTATTTCTGGATATTTATACACCAAAGTCAAGGGAGAGATTAAAATGACCCTGGACTCATCCACAATTCCCTCGAGGATTTTGCTCAAAGCAAGAGAGCGCAACCACGCGCGTAACCAGCGTGTATAAAATCCATACAATTCACCGTGACTCTAAACCTTCAGAAAACCTTTAAATCACCTGCAGCTAAACGCAGAGGAGTAGTGCCGGTCCACGAGGATCATGGCTGCTTCACTGTGCACGAGCTGAGCTGTTGTTCCTCGTATAACTGCAGCTAAATATAAAGGTAGCACTGCACACCAACAAGGAACAGCACAAGGTGTTTTTGCACTTTACATCCCCGACTCCAGCAGTACCTTTGAAAAATAACTACACCTTCACCTTCAAGACAAGGAAACGTGATAAAAGGTTTCTTCATTGAGCTGTATGTGTTGTTCTGTCTCAGTGGAAGACAAACTGATGCTGTACCAG
This sequence comes from Blennius ocellaris, assembly GCF_963422515.1. Lineage (NCBI taxonomy): Eukaryota > Metazoa > Chordata > Actinopteri > Blenniiformes > Blenniidae > Blennius > Blennius ocellaris. The sequence goes on along the minus strand of NC_137661.1, from coordinate 11,262,405 downwards.
CAGCTCGACCTGCTATGACTCATGTCAGCAGGCCAGTTTTTTGAAGCCAAGTTCAGCTTAAACTGCAAAAAGGTCCAAATCAAAACATTTTCATTCAATCAACAATATGTGAATATGCAAATCAATCCTGAATAAACATATATTGAACAAAATGCATTAATTTGCTTTGCAACAAACCAGATTGATGTTGAAAGCAGTTAAAAGCACAGCCAGGAGGTGAGACTAAAACATTTGTTTTGTCCTCTGGCAGCATGTTGAATCTGTCATAAATCACACTTTTCCATGCTGGCAGACAGAAAATGAATACATTATTCCTCACATGCCTGCAGATGTCATCGACATTGCAGCATGACAGTGTTCATATTGTCTTTTTGTTTTTATAAACATTTATGGTGAAAACAGTCGATTTGCATGATCTATATTTGAAATCTTTGACGGAGACTACCAGATTTTGCTAAATATTTTTTTTTTTTTACACTTTGATACTTACTTGGGAATATTGACTGCTTTTATAAACCAGAAAACACGTGATGCAGAATTTGCAATGCTTCATGGCAGTTTGCTGTGTCTTAATTTCTTTCCATTACAGCTTGAAACTCAGTAAATTATGACGTAATTCAATATAAGGCCATTTAGTTCTTAAAGGCAGCAACAGTCTCTTAAAACACACACACAGCTCAATTTCTAATGGGGTGAATATGATGCTATAAGTGAGGCGATTTTAGGCCGAGTTCCTTTTAGCATAAACTTAAAGCATATTGTGCCCATTTAAAGAAAGAATCACTGAGTTTTGAGATTAAGTTTGTTCAGCAATGATGTTAGTGAGTCAATGCTGCATGAAAACTCAACATTTTCTCTTCTGATGATTTGTCAAACATGAGAACTGAAAAGTAACTGAGAAAGATCAGACGCTGCCTGCTCTCTGTCGATCAGTCAAAACATAAAACAAATTGCTGAATACTCCACCACAAACATATTGCTGATATCGGTCTTACTTTTCATACGTGGCGGTGACGAAGAATGCGTAGACCCGCGTCTGCTTATGATGTCGGATTTGGATGATGAGCTCTGGGATTCCCAGCCGGATGTGGTTCAGTAGCCATAGTAACGTGTGGTCATCTGTAGTGTCTGTGGCAGGAAATGAAAAATAAAAATACACTTTCAGCTCTTCCCACGCACGGCTATGTGCGGGAGCTGCCGAGAACTCCCACGGTCTTCTGCTATTTATCCCTGAGAAGCAGCTGGAGGTTAAGTGTCATACTACCAAACACTTAAGAACATCTTTTCTTGTCTGCTTCTCCGGGCTGGCGATCGAATAAAAAAATAATAGTTAAAGGATGAAATCACAGGAATAAACGGTTACTGCTTTCGTCTTTGTGGAAGTACTCAATCATTATGTTGCTATTGAAAATCAATTGTTAGAGGAAAATATAAAAGACATATTTAATTGTCAAATTGAGTAAAACTGCATTATGTGAATGTCTGTGTGTTTGAGCCAGTATTACTAATAATGAGCCTGATTTGAAACAAGAGGTGATGAACTAACAACACAGAGTGATACCAAACAGAAACGAGAGTTTTCGAAAGTGTTTTTATGTGTATTACTGCTGTTAGTCACTGTGAGAGGACAGGGTGGAGTGCTTAGTGTTCACAAAATTAAATGTGACAGCCTCCCTGAAAAAACAGAAAGAGGAAGAATTTTTTAAAAAAGCAAAGAAATATTCCAATGAAATCACTACAAATGAAAGTTTTTTGGGAGCCAGCTTAAGAAATGGTTCCATGAGCTGAGTTTATTTGTGCCTGCTAAACAAAATACAGACACAGCGTGTTTTGTTTTCAGTGCCTCCATTCAATCACTGGGGATCCAGGATTTCATGGGATATCAACTTTGCACAGGTTTAAGACATGCTGGGATGATGTCTCCCCTTAAATTGACTTGAAAGTCACGATAGTGTGTATGTTAGCTCTTATTCTTTAACATTTGTGTAGTTTGAGTCTGAGTCTTGATGCAGGAATGAAAAAGTGCAGATTTCCTTCGGCTGAATTTCAGCTGTAATCAAAAACATCAAAACACATTTGCTGAGATGCTTAAACACAGTTTCAATAGATTTTAACATTCATTGTATGGTATGAGAGAAATGAAATACACCAGTGATTCCCCTAAGACTTTTGAAACTTTGCTCTTGTGCTGCCAACAGGTGACTGAATGACACTTATCATGTTTTAAATATGAAAGTCAGAAAAGGGGAAATACTTTCTTTTAAAGATCTGTGAAATCTACATCATGGGTAATTTACAGTTAACAGGGGGACATGTAGTGTTTGAGGGACACTGAACTTATTGCAATTGTGATTTGTCTTTTGTCTTTGTCTCTTTATTTCTGCCCATTTAAAGTTGTAAAACTGATGTTCACCTCTACTGAGAAAGTACACAACTTTTGTTCAATGGCAATCCAAAAACAGATTAAAAATTTTTTTTTAGTATTTAGCTGAGGGACTGGGATCACTGAAATATGCCAATTAAAATATTCAAAAGTTAGAACATAATAGCCACCTCACCTGTTCCTCTTCAAAAGACTGTTTTAAAAGGTGTGAGTAAATATTACATTTTATCAGTATCCGACACGTCAATTCAAGCATTATCTCGGCAGCCAATATTCAGCATTTAATACAACTGTTTAATTACAGCTTAAACCTGCCACTTTCAGTTGATTAAAGTAAATATTATGGCACATTTAATTCATCAGCAGATTATAAGTCAATTAAAGTAAATGATCAGGTGAAGCCCCAGGTGAACAGGTTGACGTCACACACCTCAGAGTTTTTTTACGTACCGAGAAATACAAACATGGTATTGTGTGTTTGACTGACCTGCAAACGTCATGAGGACGTCACAGTTCTCCGTGGGCACCGTCTTCATCCAAGACTTATGAGACATGATGTGTCTCCCGGCCTGCAGCAGCCGCTTCCCAAACAACTTGTCTGGAAGACAGGAAGCATGAGAAAGACGATGAGAAAGAAGGGACGAGAAAGAAAGCAGGATATTCTCTTTTTCGCACGCACGCACGCACACACACGCACGCACGCACGCACGCACGCACGCACGCACGCACACACACACACACACACACACACACACACACACACACACACAAAGAAACACAGATAAATGTTTTTCTCCACAGGACAGATTTAAATGTCACGCCCCCTTGCCTCACAACACTGACAGAAATAATCATGCCCTGCCAACACCAGAGGCCACACATTGTCAACAGTGTCTCACACACACACACACACACACACACACACACACACACACACACACACACACACACACACACACACACACACACACACACACACACACACAGATGCACTCAGGTCAATCAACTCAACACATTCTACACAGGTTACTCCTCAACAACAGCTCTCTCCCCGGGGACACCGCTGCTCCTCAACGTTCCAGAATCTCAACTATGTCGGCCAAACTGTGATTTGACGTCTATAGATGCCTTCATTAATGTATAACGACTGTATCCCAAATGCGACGACATGGTGACGTAAGATTGCAACAGGAACATCAGAAAGCTACAGCCTGAAGGCAAGACGCCACACAGCATATACTTTTCTTAGTACGAACACTGCAGCATCATGGAAAAGTAAATGAACTTCATCTTTGCTCTGACACCTCTTTCATCAATCACGGACACTGGAGAGTCTCACGTTCCCACTGATTCATGACTGCAAATAGTTTAAAGAGCACCAGGCGGTCTGTGACTGGTGTAAGACCAGACCCGGCTCAGCTGTCATGCCACAGTTTGTGGAAACTGTTACATGGGCCTTCAATATTAATGTGGCAGCAGCCCAAAGAAAGGTCCTGCCTGCCGCAGCCCCTGTAATCTCTGAAGTGTGGGATATGAAAGGAGCAGAAATGTACAAAGATCATAACCAGGCATGTTGAGCGTCACAATATCTATCAAATCATTTTTCATTTTTAATCCCTTCATATTCAGTCCCTTTGCATTTTGGCCCAGGCCACTTTTGACCTTGACTTTAACAGTTCTAGTTAGTATAAATAGTCAGTCTGACGTTGATGAATTAAAAACTAATCCTCTGTGTAACTATTAGAGAGCAGGGAGACAATGTGTTCTAGATTTTACACTTATTTTGGGAGAAAAGCATCCAATCACACCCACTAACACATTGTCTCACACGCGTATACACAACTACAACAGATGACTGTCAAACCTGTGCACCGCTGAACCAAATCACATTTAGATCCAGCATCATTGAAAATGATCCAGAGCAGTCTCAGTGTACAAAATATTTGGTGCTTCAAATGTCCCATTAATTAATAAAACATTTTTAAAGATCAAAATTCAAGGTAAAACGATTAGATTTAGGTTGTTTTTTTTGCCAACAATTAACCTGACCCAAGCAGTATGTAAGGTTTAAGTAATTAAAAAAAAGAAGAAGAAAATACATGTATAGAGTAGATGCCCAAATCATTTACAAATGAAACACACTTCATCAGCACTTTCAATAACTGCTGCATACACGGTTGCAAAAGTGAATGCACACACAAACGGTCGTCGAGGCCATGGCAAGCAATAGATTTAACTGTGACATCACCACCATTAGCATGGCATTGTAAATCAGACTCTCTTTCTGTGTGGATCCCGTAAACACCTGCCCCATAAAAACATCTTGGCGCTGCTATTCAGTGTGTCCCTTTCCTTCCTGGAACTCAGACTGGATGGACACATGACAGCAATGCAGGGATCAGAAGAAAATACACCCAGAGAACCGACGTAAAAACATCCAACTGCCACTCAAACTGAACCCCCATTAGAGCCGCAAGATATTAGACGAGGTGAACTTGTGATGTGCGTTCATGTTTCCTCGATGCATTGCGATTACGGTATGGTTTGTAAAAACTACAAACGCTCAGGCAGATGATTTTAATGTCTGTGATTTGTGATTTCTTTGCCCAAATAACAGTGCTCGTTCTCTTGCTCCTGATTTAAACTAGCTGTGACTGTGCCATGTTTTGGATTTTTTTTTCTATTTATATATGTCATACGGCGTATCGAAACCACTGAGTACTGAAATCTGTTTACAGGGACTGAAAACAATGTTTTGTTGTGTAATTGAGCAGTCAAAACAAAATGAAAGTAATAATAATTTCACTTAAAAATGTTGTGTATATTGGGCCTTCAGGCTTAGACACATTTTGTTTTTTCTCTCCAGGTTTTATTGACTTGTCCCCATCACTTCCACCGTCACACTGTGTGACCTCAGACACTCACATTGACATTGAGGAAAGGCTTCAATACCAGTTGGGCTCCATTGAATTGGTCAGATATATTGACAAGGCGAGCATGAATGTAAAGTGTTTGAAAACACAACTTATTGAGGTTCTGTCTGAGGTACATTGTACATATTGGTGTTGCAATGAGCACATCTGCAATATTCTGTGTGGCCTTAGTAACTCCCTAATCTACTTGTGTATGGCGCTACACACGGGATTAAGTTATTAAGAACAACCCTGTTGGCATAAACAATGTTGTTTTTAAAGCCGTCCAGATCAATATATAAATATACAGACCATTTTATGTCTTGTTCCATGAATGCTTTGCTTTTGTGCTCATGGTATTATCTACAAACCCACTTCAAGCAAACTTTTTAAAACAGGAGTTACTCCATCAGATACTACAAATATAACTAGATGAAAAGTATATTTTTTTTGTTTACTTTAAAATGTCTGAAAGAAAAACTGTTAGCGCTGAAACCAGCGCTTGTGTTCAGTTAATCACAAGTTTCTATCCCGCTTCCCACAGGTTGTGTATGTGTAGTTAAAGTTAACTATGGATTGTGTGTGGATTAAATGCAAAAATGTAATTTCAACAATGGGCTTATCAAGGTTCAACACTTTGCCAATCTGAAGAATGATTCGCTCAGAGGAGACACTGACTCTTTAATAGTAATCCTTCTAATTTCATTGAATTTGGCATTAAGCCACCACTGTTCATTCTCAGCCTCCACGGAGCAGTCACTAAAAGCAAGGAGACCGAGGAAGAGGAGGACTGAACATCCCTGGAAGACAGATACCGTCCTGAATAGTTTGTATAAAACAGAACAGCTTTGCTGGGTTTACAGTTTACTCTACAAGCCAAAAATAGAAACAGCTTTACCAGCCTGCGTGAATGTGCTTTGCTGACTTCATCTGAATTTACATGATAAAAACTTGCTTATTAAGTATTTCATGATAGAATGAAATTCTTTTTCACTTTTGTGTTTGCTTTGTTAAATATTGTTATGTAGCTTTTGAACATTGAAAGAGGAAAGACAGTAAATAAAACACACTCCATGAATCTACCTAAAAAAATAGAAAGAAAATAACCTCTGGCTGGAGACGGAATCTTCTGTTAAGATTATTCTGGACATGTTGGAAGCACAATCTAGAGGCAGTCACCTGGAGAACACATCACTATCTCAGAAATCTCTCAGGTTACTTACATAAAGACAACCCCATCTGCCTCCATGCTGCTTCTCCCCTCTGAAGAAGATTTTCAAACATCACAGCGGGACGAAGCGCAGGCAGGGTATTTTTGACTTTTTCGACCCGAGTGCTTCTCCTCGGCACAGAGAAGCGACTGGGTGCTTCACCGGGCTTCAGATGAAATGCTGCAGGCAGAGCGGCGGCATGACAGCAATTCTAATGAGTCCTGTATTCATCACTGAGGGCAACACGTACAAACACTCCTGGACGGCCAGCGGATTGGCTCCACTTCTACAAAAACCTCAATTTATGCATTTCGATAGTGCGCATGAGCTCAGATGGCATGCAGTAATGTGTTTGTTACTTCACAGAAAATAAACAGTGATTAAACCATCATCCATCAAGGCTTTGCTATGCGGACTGGGCCCGTCTGAGAGGTTTCTGTGGGTATGTATTAGAGTGTGTCTTTGCACTACACAAACAAACAACCCCGTTGCTTTGAGGAAAAGGTTGTTGTCTCATTTAGAGAAATAATTTCCCTGAATGAGCACACCTGAGGCTACAGCGAGCCGAGCAGGTATGAAACGGATTTAAAAGCCGAATCATCAGGTCCTTTTGGAGTCATCATTATTCAAACGTTCGGCGATTGGAATGTGGAATAAAGACGTTTGGTTGCTCATTATTTCAAGTGCTGTGACTCTCAGACTGTGCTGCAGGGCCCTGATCTCCAAGCTGACTGTGTCGTGCTCAGGCTGAGTGTTGCAGGGAGCTTCACTGAAGCAGAGGAGGAATCATCTTTCTGCCACTCTCAAATAGTGAATGGGTAAATCCTGCAAACACCCTGCCTGCGAAATGAATACATTCAAGGAAGGGATCAGACAGCAGTGTCTCTTCAATCAGAAAAACTACAACAGCAAACTGATTCCGGCAAAGGTCACTAGAGTAACAAGCTGAAGTGTCCTGTAGACCAGTGCATTTCAGCCATTTTCAGTCAAAGCGCTTTTTTTTCTTCTTTTTTTTGAAGTCCAGGTACATTTTTGGATTGACTGTACTGTATAGTTGTATTTTCACATGACTTCATCAGTAAGTGGGAGTAAAATCCAATAAACGCTTGGATTTAAGTTTGATTATGACTATTTGCGCCATCGTTTGCACCATTACACTGTTTACACTATTGTCAAAGCCAAAAATGAAAACTCTTAAGATTTTGTTTCTTTTCTTAGCCGTGACTCTCAAGTTCAGAATTGCTGGTAGAAAATACATTTATATTAAAAACAGAAGAGGTGAGAAACCCTTGGAGAAATGTCATATTAAGAATAAAAGAGGAGGCGTAGTAAAAATGGGATGAAAAGTGACATACAAAACATCCTGAAAAGCTTCAGATGGCTTCGATATGATGGCGATTCTATACAGTGGTAAAGATTAAAAAAAAAGACACAAAAAATGGAGGAACAAATGATTTGCTGTTGTTTTCTTATAAGAATGTTTTACAATGCTTTCAATTAATTCAAGAAAAGCATGGTTTAAAATGATTGGACATAAACAGACACTCAAATATAAACTTCAAAACAAAGTACTAAGCTGAATGGTCCTCAGCTACATAACTCATTGGACTCGAGGCGACACTGATGGAAAACCGTCACCAGATACTATAACGCAACACGCTGTGAAAAGTGCAACGAAGTGTGGCGCACAGAAACAAAAAAAATCAATCTTGTCAAAAATGAGTATGTTGCTAAAATGTCTTTTTTTTTTATTTCAATCAATACCTATTCTTCTGCTGAAACTATTTTTGATTCACTGGATAATATAATCACTTCCTTTATTGACGGTGAGAAGTCTCTAAGAAGGCTTTACTGCAGAAATGTAGACTTAGTGGAGGATTTAATTTGGCTCATTTTTAATCTCGCAATTCAAGGTGTGCCTGCTCCTGGATTTGATCATTTGCAAATAACCATTTTTGTTTTATTTCCTTCGCCAACAAACATTAGAGGAAGGTTATGTTTTTGTCTGCATGTATTTATTTACTGGTTTGTATATAGTTTACCAACATTTCGCAAAAAACTATGAACCTGAAGTGCATGAAATGTTCAGGGACGACTTGTCATCGTCACCGGACCAATCCATTAGATTTTGTAATGTTGATGTCTAACAATTTGTGAGTAAATCCAAAAAGACTGTGAAAAAAAAAATGTCCCAATGAAACTGTATGAATCATATTTTCATGACTGGTATTATGCTCATTGTTTTTCTCAATAAAAAGATTTTGAAAATGGCTCATATCATGAACACAACAAGGAACTAAACTCTCACTAAGAACAATAGTGCATGCAGAGAAATATTCCTTAATAAAATGTGATTGAAAAAGAAAAAAGAAGATAATTCCTGAGTTTCAATGCCATGTTCCCCCAGTAAGAGAAACCAGGTTGCTGTAGAGCAGCTTGGTCCAGGACCAGCAATGATACAGATAAAGCCTGTATTACTCCCAGCCTCCACATACTGAGATATCTGTTCCAGGGCTAACGCTTATCAGAGAGCAGACAGGCAGGCACAACGAGTCGGGTGTCCTTCTGTGATCTGAGTCTTGACTCTTGAAGCATGTCTGTGGGATGTTTGTGTTTGCACGTGTGTGAGCCGGAGATATAAAGTACCAGATAAACAGGATGCAAGTTGGCTATGAAACTCAGACGGGGACACGAAACTGAAGGTCGCCGGCACTTAAAGGGAGACTTGATGATGCATTCACAATCTTCAACAACTGCGTGAGTCGCTTTGAAAACTCGTTGTTCTTCATACCTGAGTGAAGCTGCTTTGGGGCCCAACATTTTATTGAGTGGTAAGGTTATTCAGACTTCAGGACATATTACTCAAAATATTAAACCTGATCTCACAAACGGGGTTGCAGATAAAGACTGACATGCCGTTATTGTCACATAATCTTATATTCAACCACAGGAATTCAAATAGTCATAATTGACTAGTGAGATGTGCTTCACAAAATTAAGCACATCTCCATCTTTAACCTGCAATTCACTTCATTCAGACAAAGCTAATGTTTATAAAAACAACACCGTTATGCTGCATAAATGTAAACTAAGGTCAAACTGACATCAGCATTTTGTATGCACTGCATTAGCAGATTTATAATTGTCATTTTATGTGCACTCCTACTTAAACATGCTTTTCTTGCACATTTTACATTTCTCACAGTTATACAAATGCAACCTGTGAACCTGGCCGAAGTATTATATATTATATATTGTTGCTCAGGCTCTCTGATGGACATTGGACATCATTTAATTTGAAATGTCTGAAATTCTACATACAGCAGATGATTCGGTACACGAAAGACCTCGCATGGCAACAACATCCAGTTTGCTGGAGGTACGGGAGGGATTCACCCCTTCTGCTCCATATATCCATGCCTCAGCTGAAAGGTTTTTATCACCGGTGAGACAAAATCAATCTCCTCTTCAAAGAGATTAATGCCACCTCACCTCCAGATGATGCAAAACACATAAAATAAACTGATTTGAAAATATATCTCAAGTGTTGCGGCTTGAGAGCAGGCACTGGCAGAGACGGTGACACTCGGAATAGATTTTCATTATTTGGGGCTCATTATGTCACAATAGAGAGGGGGCCGCCACCACATGCTGGCCCAAAGGTTCACTGTACTGAATACATGGTATTATATTTCAGATTTTCAAAATATATAAATAATTAAAACCGACAACCCAGACTTATAAGTTATCCTCTCTTCTTTAAATGTTTTGGTGTCTTGAAATGGAGATACTTTAATTAAATAAGAAATGTGTTTCTATAATGTACCCATTTCAAAAGCACCCCCTCTCTATCATGTCATTAGTGTTCAAAAGGATCGCAAGTGATAAAGAAAGCATATTTCCATTGTTCTTCTACCACTGTGTGAACGACACAAAAGATCCTATTAGCGTAATGTCTTCAGTCAGGGGGTCATGAAGCCCAATCAGGTTCAGACATCCAACAATTTCTTCCCCATTGAATTACTTCAGTTTGAGATTCTGCAAGTCAACATCACGAGCAGACAAACTCTACTTGCTTCTTTAACTGCTTCAAAATCACTCGTAAAAAAAAAGATTTCAAGAGGTTTGTGATATAAGCTGTGTCCTTGAGTTGTATCTGATACAACCTTATTATGTGCATGTGTGTGTGAGTGTGTGTCGTAAGTTTGGTCCATGTTGATATAGTCGTTTGAAATGTAGGAGGTTCTTTTTTGTTAATGTTCTGTTGTTGTTGACGTTTTGTTCTTTCTATTCCAGTGTGGAATGTACCTTTTGTTGCTCTGAGTTTGGGGGTGGGCGCTCATAAGCTTGTTGCTTCAGCCCACTCCTTTTGAGCAGAATGTGTACTGCTCAAATAAATAAAATAAATAAATAAAATAAATAAATTGGTATTATTCATAGTTTCCATTTTGACTGATTCATTGTCATCCATAGGGTCAATTGCCTTTTAAATTCTTATATATGTTGTTCGTAAAACACTGTGTAAATCTGCTTTATGTCAAAAAAAAAAATCCATGATTATTTCTGTACAAGTATTAAACTACAAGGTATTAAGTATACATTTATACCCCCAAGCAATAAGGACACTTATATAATCTGATGTGATCCAATACAACAGCACTTCCACAAATTCTGACTTCACCAGGATAATGATGCTCAGCTGTTCTCGGGACATCAGACTATCACTTTTAATTAACCTATTTCATCTTTTAGAGGTCATCTTTAGCAACGCTGCTGTGCTGGATTACCATATATGACACAGGGAAGTATACGTAACAGTTGGCACCATATTTAGTCACAGAAATTATGACAACTTCAACTATTTTGGCCAGAGCGTTAACGATCAACAGATTCCAGTCCAGCTCATCATCACTACCAACCACGACTTCAAAAAAATGAATATACAGAAACAGTTAAACCTTTGATGAACACATAAATTGGTAGGAGTGTATTTAATGAAGTCGCAGGCAAGGGTATGTAGGGCTAAAATTATGTGCTCCCCTAGTAGGAGGTACTTGATGTTTGAAAAGTAATTTTAGTTTCCTTATTTATTTCAGGCATATGCATATATGCATATGTGCTATATTAAAGATGTAATATACTGCTTGCATTTTGAAACAATGATAATGAAAATGTAATCATTAAAGCTCCCAAAAATAACATGGGCACTAACAAAGACAACTATGAAAGACGTCTAAAATGGTGTGGGTTCACAAGTGCAGCACGACAATAACACACACAAACACATCATGTTTTATATTACATGTATTACCACACCACCCTCACCTTTACCCTGGCTGTTAACTGTTTAACCTCAAGGTCATACTGTCATACTGAGTTTAAATTAAAGAGATGCCTTCAGAAAAAAAAAAAATCCTATTTTCTTCAAGGGGAATTCATGACACATTCCTCAGTATAAAACAATACAAGGTCCCATAAAACAGGAAACAATACATACACAAGAAAGGTCAGTCAAGGTAGCAAATAAGTACCCAAAAGCAGAGGAACCATCCAAGATATTCCAGGACATCAGTCCCCTAAAGGTACAAAGATGCACTTTACTTTCAGAGCGTGTCTTCTTTCTATGATCAAAATGTGAATTGAACTGGAATCTGCAGCAGCCGCCTGTATGTCTCCGGGAACTAAATGCAAAGCAGCTCCTCTTATCGGTCCTCTGCCTTGCTCCTATTCCTCCAGGTTCCAAACACTACTTTGTTTAAACGCTCATGTACTTCAATCTCGCTTTTCAAAAAGCAAGGAATCAAGTCTGCTCACAAATCAACAGACCCACTCCGTGCTTCATCTTTCACTTGTGTGTACACAACTGTACACACCTGCGTTTTAGAGGGTATGAAAGATCCTCTTCCAATCACAGCAGAGCTCTCGTCCTGTCTCTCTTCCCTTCCTTTTATCTGAGTCTCCTCCTCTCCCTGAGACCATAGCATCCTTGCTCTCTCTCTCTTTTTTCCCCTATGACCATTCCTGCGTCTTTCTCTCATCCAAAGCCTCTTGCTCAGCACCGTCTGAGCAGAATCCATCAGTCTCTCCTCCTCTCCATGCTTTTGGTTTTAACGCTCGGCTCTCTTGCCTCCCCTCTCACTCAGCTCCTCTGAAGAGGTATTTGTCATCATCTCATACTCTACAGAGCACAGCTCCTACGGATACTTTCACAGCAGGCAGAAGGAAGGAAGACGAGGGCAAAGCTCCGTGTCGATACAAATAAACATAGCGACTTGTTCCAGTAGCAAAAGTACTAGCACACGATGTTTCCTATGTTTCTATGTTGTTGTTTTGGTTTTTTTCCAACCACTGCTGTTACCTCAAATCATTTTGAATCAGAAAGACGGTAAAAGACATAACATGTAGCAAGTTTTTACTTTGGCTGTGATTTATTTATCTTTTTTCTCTTTGATGATTTAGTGATTAAAGCGACTTCAAAGGAGCTCAACTGCTGATGGTGGGTGAAGGTGAGGCACAGCCCATAAAACAGTCCCTCACATGGAAACAGACATGAATAATTCGCCCAACTTGGATGTCCTCTCACAAGTCGGAGCACCGTGACGAGCCCTCATAATGACCGTACGACCTGATGTGAGGCAGCAGCGCTGAACATTTCACCGGCTCACAACTTCACCCTCACAACAAACTGCAATACAATCACATGAGCTGCAGTTAGCTTATTGTGTTGCCAGTTTTTCTCTATGGAGTTTGCATATTTCCCTCGAACCTGCATTTCATTGGATATTCCAGCTTCCTGAGTCAATCCAGAAACATGCCTGTTCGTTCAAAGTGGTGCATCTGCATTTCGTCTTGTATGTATATGGTTCTTTCTGTGTGAGAGCACCACAGTGGGGTGGAGAGCTGCTGTCCAGGGCACACCCTACCAGAGCCAATTGTTTGCTGGATGGACTCCAGCACCCTGCCACCCTGAACTGCATGAAGCAGTAGAAAAATGATTGATGGACAGAGGCTCCAGCTCACGAGTTTTAGGTGCCGGCGGTATTGAGGAGCGATGGACTAATGGAAGAGCAGACGAAGAAAGAAATTAGTGAAGACAGGAGAGTCTCTGTCCACACTAACAGCACTGTGAGCTCAAGTTTACATACCAAAGTGTGTGGGAACAGTCGGAACAGAGGTTAAACATGAGCATGTTATCATACCAAGAAGAGGCTAACATGTTTAAGGCTTAACGCATTCTGTTTATGATGAGTTAGTAGAATTTTACAAGTAAAAGAAGAGCAGGGGAAACAGCTACAGCTGTGAATAGATGATAGAAATGAAGAAATACAGTCGTTTGATAAAGTACTCATACTTGGCAGTCAAAACACCATCAGTTTCTAAGCACAAAACTATTTTTCTTTTACAGTATTTTAATGCAATGCCATGGCCCTGGTCATAGTAACAATTAAACAAAAGTAATGGGATCAGAAAAGTGGAAAATTATTGTAATCATGAAAAATATATACATTTCATGATTATTGAAATTGTAAATAAGTCATCCCCCCCCCCCAAAAAAAAAGGAAAGCCTCCCAGAGCCATGGGATAATAAACATCCTTGCTATCCATCTATTCATTTCTGGGCTTGGGGACTTTCTATAAGGAGTTTACTTGTTCTCCTTGTGTGTTTCCCTGCCCCTGTGTGTGTGTGTATGTGTGGGATTATTTTCAAAAGACTGTGAACCCATTCCATAATCCAACATGTGTGGTAATTTAATTGGTGACATTATTTTGTCCGTGGATGTGATGTGTCTTTCTATTTTAACCCCCTGACTGGTGAAACGTCCAGTGTTTATTTAGCAAAAATACCAGATGGAACACTCTTCATGACCTGAAATTGGATTAAGCTTGGATATAAGATGGATAAAGTCTGCTCAAAGAAATGTTTGCTGTTTATTATTATTATTATTATTATTAATATTTATTACTATTATTCCATTTCCATGGAAGTAATACGCAAGGTGTCTGTCCCATCTTTGTGACACATCAGATAAAGATGTGAATGCTTGTAGAGGTCAGAACTGTAATTTGCTCATTAACAGTCATAGTTAGAATAATAGCAGCTCATCCTTGGCTTCAAAGTAACAATGATTGCCTGTGACACTGGAGCCTCCCATGGCTGAGAGCCAGGAAGAGGACAAGGCAAGAGCACGGAGGGAGGAAAGAGCCACAACGCTCACACAGCAGAATTGCCAGAGGATCACCTTTCTCCATCCCATCTTCTTTCTTTCCTTGCCATCGCTGATGGTCTGCTCACTTGGCCTCAGTGAATCTGCCTGTTTCAGTACTTGTCTGTTGTATTCTGCCAAGTAGGCTAATCGATGCTTCATTCTAGTTTAACTGGTTAATTTAAGTGAGCAACTTCACTGACAGAGCAAAGCAGCAGCTCTCTCTCTCTCTCTCTCTCTCTCTCTCTCTCTCTCTCTCTCTCTCTCTCTCTCTCTCTCTCTCTGTCTCTATCACGCATGCACACACACTCGTCGTTCCTTTAACACTCATATAGTGCAGAGTTTCCCTCAGAAAAACCGACTGGATATTAGGCTCGCTGAACTGAGCACTGTCATGAGGAAGGATTACGAATTATGAATAAGCGAGTAGTAATGATGAATGTACTCCAGTGAATAGCCGCCTTTGTTTAGCAGAGAGACTTCATTGTTGAGCAGTGGGCAACTGCCAATATGGAGGAAGGGAAATTCTGATGAACTCACAGAACAAAGAGACGAGGATTACACTGAATAACAGTGAAAACGCGTGCAAGCAGTCATTAATGTCTCAGATTAAAGGTCACTGCAGACCTGTGGTTAACAGGTTGGACAGTGTGAGTGACAACTATATCACTTATATATGATTTTCAATATAAAAACCAAGAATATACTGAATACATATTGATGTCATTCCACAATGGGGCTTATTGCAACGTAGTCGCCAGAAGCATACGGGTGACTGTGGCTCAGGTATAGCAAGATGTCCTTCACTCTCAAGGTAGGCAGTTTGATCCCCGGCTCTGCCATCTGCTGAAGTGTCCTTGGGCAAGACACTTGATGCAAAGTTGCTTCTGAGAGAAGGCGGGCATTTTTGCTGGCAAATCTGTTGTCCCTGCTGTGTGACTGTGTGTGGATGGATGCATGTGACTCACAGTACTCTGAAACTGGTAAAGTGGTTCAAGGTGCTGTATGAAGTTTATTGACTTAGCACGGTGACAGGACACTCTCTTTATATGCGTCATATTTAATTAAGAGAGTGTCCTGCATTTCCTGTGGCGAATAAGATATATGCATCATTAGCTTCAGAGGTACGGGTGGATTGTGCTCTCTGTGGGGTCTGAGCCAAGCTTTCTGTTTCAGGTTCATGATGAGCCAACAGTGTGTGTTCTATTACAAACAAGAAAGCTCTACTGAACTACAGTGCAAATCACTGACCAGAGCACCAGAAGGGCATATGGAGGACCGAACAATCCAAACAATCAGAGAAAACAAAGCCATCCATATTTAAGGAGCTTTAAAAGAGAGGATTATTGTCTAATGTACTCGATCTAGAATCTAGAAATAGGTTTACAGAGATTAATCACTTCGTGTGGAGAAATTTCCCTTACAAATATTATTTAGGTGTATATTTAGGTGTATAAATACGTGTATAAATACGTAAGGGTAGATACAAAAGTTAGATGCAGCAGTGAGTCAGTCAGTCAGTCTGGTGATGAATTCATCCGTTTGTACATACGATACTCTGTGGAAGGATGGAAAGAAGGCTTCGGGTCAGATCAATACTCCAGAGGAACCGATGATTGTTGTACACTACTCCACCATCCCTCCCTTATCCTCTCCCACTCAACGACAAGCTGAGGAAGATATCATTAATGACTTTGTCTGCTTTGATTTCCTATGTCTTTAAAGGAGCAGCACGAGGAAGATCTGTTCAGCAGTTTGTCCCGATTAATTTATATCTACGGTGCACAGGATGCCCGGGAAGGTCATTACACCATCATGCAACAAAATATTATTGAAATGGGGGGGGGGGGGGGGACAATGAAAAGTGCACAAGCCACAAATGAAGTAAGTGATTTTGATTGAAATAAACCATGACAGGTGTCGTGGTTCGCAAACTCACCTCACAGCAAGAAGACCACTGATTCTGACAAGGGAACTTTCTGTGTGGAATTGGCAAGTTGTTGCTGTTCCTAAAGATTTCCTCCGACAATCCAAAGACATATGTATGTCGGCGACTATAAAATATCCCTGTTTTTAGCCATGTGCTTGTCTCATGACCTGTTCAAGGTGCACCATGCCCTTGGCCTAATGTCAGATCAGGTCTGACCCTCAATTGGAAAGAAAAAAGTAATCTGTTGGATACAATGGATCAAAGTATTGATAACTCAATTGCCAACAGGTGCAGGCTTTTGAAGAGAGAACACTGAATCAGCATTATCCAATCATATCAAAATAATGGGGGAGTGAAGAAAGCAGGTATGAAGCTCAAAAAGACAAACTCTGCAAAGCTAATTTTCCGGACATGCATATGTGATTTGGGGGACTGATCTACAGACACATAAGCAAAGAAAAAGAAAAGAACAGATGGCAAAATGCTGAGAAAGTAGAAGAAGAATGAAACTCAATAAATGCCTGTAGCCTGCTGCTGTAACCTTTCATCAGTCAACATTGTCCAAGTTCAAACACATGAACCAGAACAAACTGTTCCCTCTTCCGCTGTGGACACTTTCACCACATTGAAATTTTCCTGAAGGTCAGGTCTAATATCTTGCTGAGTTCTGTATACCAGCAACAAAGGAGGATTCAAAACTAAATCAGTGCATATATCAATAACTGCACTCTCTGGCCTTTTGAATTCCTCAGGTGAGTCATTTTGACACAGACGGTGCAGTCCAGCTTTGTTGAAATTCACACAAATGAATTTTAGATCCTCCAAAAGGTCCCAACTGTTTTCAATATGCATAAAAATGGAAGGATGGACATTCTACTCTTCAGGGGGACAGGTCATGAGGACAAATTATAGGATCAGTGGATGCTGAAGGATCCAAACACCGAATATATTATGGAAGAAAATTACTTTTTTTATTAAAAAGCAATTTATTAAAAAGAATTTAATCACATTTCACAATGTAGTATTTAGTAGTCTAGAATGACGAATGCATTTAAGGTCTATTTTTAAGGTTGCACAATGTGCATGGCAACTATAATTTAGTTTTTCTAGAAAAATGTGTGTAAGTAGTTAGGAATGAGTGTTTTGGTTCTAGAATATCAGTCTATATTGCCACATACATACGATGCCTCCATAAATTCACAAACAGAATAAATAGTTTGTTATTGTATCAAGCTTCCTGTCTCGCCCGTCTCTTAGATTTATTTAAAGGTCAGATGAGGGAACTTTTGAGACATCCAATCAAAATCTATTTCTTCTTCTCTTCTTTATGAGTTCAAACAAACCAAATAATTACTATGGAAAATGACTACAATCTCAAAATAAAGCCAATTTGAATGTCTTCTGGTGCAAAATACAGAAATGTTCTTAACACTTCTTCTATCGCTGCTCCATATTGCATGTGTATTCACAATCTCCCACTGACTGAATTGTGGTTGTATTTGAGGATTCTGTTTGGGATGGGGGATTTTGAATGACAGCTGTCTTTCTGGTTAAATTGGGCAGAGTGGACTTGAGACCGTTCACTTGTTTAGTAATTGGAGCTGCAAATTAGCTGTGCATCCAGGTAGAACAGTGAGTTTTGGTTATGAAACACCTCAGAGAAATGGAGAAATCTCAGAGGTCCCATGTGAGCTATATGCCATTAAACACTCACCAAATGTTGTTTTTCTCACCGCATAGCAGCAGAGTTACTCTCTACTGTCAGTGATAAGAAGTAGAAATTGATGAACGACTATTCTTTTCCTTGTGTGCACTGACTAAGCTCCCTGTCTGAGGCATACATTTACCAAATGGGATAAAACACAAAGGTTTGCCAGATAAGCAGGATAAGGGTTTTCTATATGATGAAAGTGGGAAGAGAAATGTCTTGTCATCAAAGGAAACTCAAGTTAACACTTAAACGATGACATTCAGCTTTTTACTGATGCAAAATTACAGTTAAGCTTCTCTACCTATCAAACAAAAAAGTGGAGCCTAAACAATTGAGTCACAGAGAGATGTTAAGGGGGAAATAAGAATAACAGACAGGACAGGGGCTTACGTTATAGGGAAATACTGCTTTAAAACTCCCTTGCTTCTCATCCACGGTGACTGTACTATCACTGACATGGATAATGTTTCCAGTTATGAGATGCGTTGGAGAAAGCTTTGCTCCCTCGTTTGCTGTACGTCACACTTTCACAGCCTTTTAGCCTTTTCTGGGAGACCGCAGAGCGGCTCATGTGGAGCAATTCCCTCCAACCAAGGCGAAAAACGGCATTCTTCACCATGGTCATTGTATTTCTCCTGCCTTTGCTTAGCAACAAAAGAAGAAATCAAATCCAGGCCTTGTCAGCGCAGTCACATCGCATAAAGGACACAGTGGGCAAATGCACTTCAGTGCTACTTTTTCCTTTCAGGAATGCAGTATAAATACACACAGGGGAAAGCTGGTTACTGTTTGCTCTTTGATCAACTGAGAATTGAGCTGAAAATCAAGATAAGGTCCGCGCGACATGTCAGTGCTTCCAGACAAGGCAGTGCGAACGTGCAAAACACCAGCAGCACTTTTCCCTGTGCTTCAAATGCATTAAGCTGCGGAGTGTGCATTATCATCTCCTGCAAACGGTTTGATAATCTTCATGGCTATAAATGGAAAAAAAAAATGTAAACTTCCACAGGGCGTGAATGGGGATTTAGAAGTCGGTTGGCGAGAAGCGAAGCGGCATTACGGGTAATATGATTAAGCCATTAGAAACTCCCAAATCTAGGTCAAGCGAACCACCACTGGCAAGACAGATGGTTTATCACAACTCAGGGAAATTGAGTTCCTAAAACATGTCTGCAACTAATGGCTCTAAATGTAGGTGTATGCACAGCTGTATAGTCACACGGGGATGTCAGAGGTGCGCTATTGGACAAACGTCTGGGTTAAAATGGCCCGTGTGTGTACTCAGCCAATCCCTGCATGTGGGAAAAACAATCCAGCACACACCCATCTGCAGGTTCAAAGGTGTGGTCATCCGATCCGACGCTTCACGGATGTAGCGTTGGTTGAATGTGCAAAGCTTACGTTTGTTCTTCTGTGAAACTGATTCATAAACAGCTTTTTTTCTTTTCTTTTTTTTTTTTTTTTATCTCGTAAATTTTGTCACTGAATTGGGCATAAAAATGCACAAAGAATAAATGATTCAGCTCTGTACAAAAGCTACCGTCGACAAGGTAAAAACAACAAGTCAGTATGTCAATAACATTCAGTTCCGCAACTGACACGGAATACTCTGCCAAGCAAAATGCTCTCCTGTTAACAAACATAATTTGGAAAACCGCTCCCTGTGGGGACGTTTATTTCCTGGGCGGGTAACATGAATGTCACTGAAAAGTGAGTCAGCAGCCCACTGTGACTGTAACTGAGTGTAAAAATACAAACATGTCAAGCACAGTGTTTGCAAAAAACCACGGCCCAACTTATCTGTTAAACGTCACAGAAGAAGTGGAGTGAACCAGTCAGGACGTGTGGTCCGTTGCTTTTGTTTACAATTGAAGATCACACACATTGACACGGGCGACGTGACGAAACCACAGTTCAGACCCCAAAATCTCAGGCTTGCCTGCACCGACTTCCACCTCTCGTCGAACCGCACTGGACAAAGGGCTGAAAGCTGACACTCACAAACTGGCTGTACTGTCCATCCTACCACTTGATGGACATTTGCTTACCACTGAAATGACCCCCCCCCTCCCCCCATCCATCTTTATTTTACAGAAAATGAATTTAGATCAAGGCTTTTTGCAAGGAAGCAAAATAGTTTACTGCTATTGGGTTTACGGCCCAATAGCAGTAAACTGAACATGTTTTATAAAAAAAGAAAAAATGCTGGATGGATAATATAACACATGAAACAAATCACACAAGCAGCAGCATTCCTCCTCCAGCATATATCAATGATGCCCTTGAATCAACTGTTGGATATGAGTGTTTCTTGTGATCTATGCAAATAATTCCACGATCGGGAAGTGAAGTGTGAAAGAGTTGTTTTTTTCCCAGGTTTGTTCTATCATACGTCTCCTTCATGGGGTAAAGTAGACTGATATGAGCAACTTGAGTATTATCTGCACTCTGGAGGTGTCAGCTGGAGGACTGCTGGTTGTTTTGGGGTTTTTTTATTTCCTGAAAGACATTTTGTTCTGGTTTAGACAAACTATTTTCTGGGTTGTTTTTAACCATACTGATGTTGGGAGCAATCCTATCTGGCTTACATGGTACTGATCCTATTCAGAGAAAATAACAACAATAATGTTTCTCAGTTGGATCACAGCTCAAGCAGGATGCACCAAATGAGGCCACATTGGTTTTGATACAGATCCAGTATGTGAAATCAGTGCATCCTGGATTCTCATCAGCACAAAGAGATGACGGTCACTGGCCATCCCACTACAGAAAATCAATAGTAAATGATGGCAGCACTGACAAATGTTACTGTACGAGAGCATTGTTTACCATCATCTGCCCAGCGACACCGTCCCTCTCATGATCTCACGTTAAAGACAAGCTGCTGACAATATAAAGAGCAATCACAGTGAAGAGCCGGCCATTTAAGTTTATTGTTATCCTGATGGTCTTAATTGCAGCATGAAATGTCTTGCCCTATTAAACGTTGGACCACCAGATCGACCTTCTAGATGTGTGTCTGGCCCATCAGGTACAGGCAGATAAAGCTACAATATCAAGAGCTACAAGGTCACCCCCCCCCCCCAGATTTCCCTTGATTGCTAATGCAGCTGATGTGCAGCTCAGCACTTACTCCAGAGGAAGAGTAGGGGGGGGGGGGGGGAGAACAGGAAATGTCTCTGTGGAGCATACAATGAATAACAGCGAGATATGCAAAGAGGCGAATTCAGATCGAGGCATTAAGTTCAGAGTCATTAAGCACAACACACTGCTGTCATTCCATCATACCGCATTACATTCATCAGCCCCTTCATTTAAAGAGCTGTGGGAGGGCACAACAGCAGCGCCTCCGTCTGTCGGGCGCCGCTGTGACAAAACAGTCCTTCGTTCAGGAAGTTCAGCATGACGCTTTCTTCCTCTCAATACTGCAGTATTTAAAACAACCTGTGTGAGACTGAAACTGACTAAATCTGTCTGAGGCAAAACTGAGGTATTCCACTTCCTTAAGAGGCAGGGAGAAGGAAGAACTGCAAAGAGAGTAGCGCTCTGGCCAACAGTCTGCAGATTAGAGCAGATCCCAGCTTAATGCATTTCCCTCATACATTTTGCAGGCTGCAATGTGCATTTATTAATGCCAGTCGTCAAGGATGAAGTTAAATAAGATAGTATCGGTGAAAATGGGTTTGTCACATATCACCACTGACGACACAGAGCATTGGTGAAAACAGAGATTTGAACAATGACTTTAACCTGACGATAAATGTAACATGTGATTTCTCCTACATATTTTATACTGCCAGACATAATCTATATTAATTATTGGTAAATTTCCAACATGCCCCTGACATCATTCCACTATTTGTAGATTAAATAAAAGATGTAAAACCAGGACAAACACTGCAATCCACACAGACAGAAAATCTATAGCTGGCAACCATTATTAACATTTCTGCTTTTTTTTTTTTTTTTTAATAATTTCACAGCATGTCCTAAATCTGAAACCACTGTGCTGGCGGATTGGGCAACCACAAATTACATGACCTGATTTCCATAACGCAGAATCTTATCAACACTGGCCTCAGAGGGAGGACTAACTAATTGGTGAGATTTTTACGTAGCATTTTCTAATGATGGCTGCTTAATTAATCCGTGAAACACGGGCTTGTGAGCTACAAAGGAAGACGGCTGAGAGGTTCAAAGTCATCCTGGTCTACTGTGGGGGATTAGGGAAAATATTGTGAAGGGAGGCAAGGAGACAATTGAGCATCCAAGCCTCCATGGAGGCAAATCCTCCTCGACTCTTCCCAGAGAAGTCACCCTGGCCTGCTGTGGTGCAGGCTGACTGACACCGACACATGTGAGGGGGGGGGTTATGTGATATCATGGTAATCCCACTGAAGTTCCTGAACCCCTCTCTCACTCTAATAACCCGCGCAAGGAAACGTACAGATGAGTGGAAGCAGGAAACGACAAGAAAGCCTTGCTGTAAAGATGTCTAATACCTATAATGTAATTGGTGTGGCTCTCAGTCTATGTATTAACTATTAACTAATAATTGTTAACTACAAGACATAACAGTCCCTGAAAGAAACTCGACTTGAAGTTCTCAGCAGTTATCTACATTACAGATACGTTACATTTCGTGCTGAAGCAAGAAAAGAGAATGGATTGTTGCTAACGTACTTCTATTTTGTAAAGATTTGTGATACATGGTGGCAGGTGATCGGGATCACCCTCCATGACATGGCACACCAGCACTGGAGAGATTATGAGCAAAGTTCAATATAATAACATAAAGAACATTTTACTGTTTCTGCAAACGTTACAACCTCCGAGATCTCTGAGCCTGATTCTTTTCTCTCATTTTTTATAAATATAAATATAGCAGATTCACCTCAACTGGTCCAATATTAAAATGTGAATTCAAAGATTTTTTACACAGAGCTGCCATGTTTTGATTTGGGCTCTGCTATGTATGGTGGCACAACAGCAGCTGGGCTCTGCGGCACCATGTGCCCGGCTGCATCTAACATATGTGCATGTTGTTTAATTCTGTGTTTTGTCTTTTTGAATAAACAACTTAACAAATAGAATTTGCAGTTACTACCTCCCATTACATAAGTTTTTATTCACTATACTCTTTAACTTTGGGAACATAATACCATTGTAATACCAACATACCATCCCACCACCATTGTGCTAAACTAAAGACTAAAGCTAATCTTTGTTGAACAACATAATAGCCACTATAAAAATTGTCTTTCTTCTGTCGAAGACCATATCCAAACAAAACCTCTGATGAAATTAAACCGCTCAACTTCAAACTTCTTAGCTGCAAAAATATCTGATCAAAAGATATCAAAAGATGGATGTTTCAATCCTTTTTAAAAAAAAACTTCACAAGTCTAATAATGAACCAAAGTGTTCTATTAGTACATTCACGGAGCTACTTAAAGTACCAAAATAATAACAACAACAAAAGCGATCTAAAATCAGACGTCTGCCCAAAGGCAGCAATCATAAATGTGTAATGTCCTGGATCTTTGTTGAGCGCCAACATATTTCTCAGTGGCATCGTTTGCATGCAGCTGTAACCGCTCAGTGACCAGGGGTGGTACAACAAACATGGACAGGAATGTGGAACTCAAGCTGTTTCAAGACAAATTAATAACGACAGACACATCAAGTATAGATCATTCGTATGATTATTGTGTCAAAGGTTCAAAATATGATGTTGATACAATCCTAAAGGAGACACAGTGAAGAATCGAGATTACGGGTACCAGTATAAAACGCAGAATTCTTTTCCTCTCTGACAACAAAACATCACCGTTCAAGGTTTCGTAACAGTGAACTACTGTTAACAAACAAAACAGAGGCCACTGCTCTCTCCATCGACTCTCATCTCCTATTTGCTTGTATTGCCCTGAGCTCATAAAGATGCTGCAATATCCCCCCGGGACCCTTTCCAGAACCTTTATGAGACAACACTGGGTGCCAGCCTCGCAATAGGATGGCATCCAGCGGCTCTTCCAGTCAGCAGCTGCCTGCTCGGGTTACCTTTACCAAGAGTGGAAAGGAGCGCTTGTCTGCTGACAGCCCACCGCTCCACTGCATCACTCTGCAGCAGTACTGGCAGGGAGCACTGGGGCTGTCTCTGCACCCCTCATGCAGGAAAACAATCCCTGCTCGGCAGCTGAGGCTCCCTGCCCAAGCTAATATTGTGGTCCGATCCAAAAATAGCATCACTCCAAATCTTGCAAACTATGATAGGGCCTGTTCAAATCCACTGTCGGGTGTCACTGAGCAGATCGTAAACATAAGGCACGACTGCTCCATTTGTGTTTTCTATAAACATAAACGCAGCTATTTTGTGGACAGCACAAAACAATAATAATAATAATATAACACCGCACCACATGCACGCAATGAAACGAGTGACTGACAAACAGTCTTAAAGGTTTAACCCCTCATTAAAATGACAAAACATACACCTGCCCTGCAGATCCTGTATCACGGAAACTGATCGGCCGCTGAGGAAACAAGGTGCCAGTCTGACAACAATGAAGCGATCCCACAATGATCCGTAAGTTAATAAACACCGTGGGATCACGTCCACAAGATCATACGGGAAAGATAAACAAGTGAAGCGGATTGTCTGTTGTTGGGCTTTAAGGATACAGTGTGGGGAGAGAAACAACTACAGCAAGTCTGCCCAGAAGAATACGGTGAAAAATAATATAACGGCGGCAGGCGAGCGACACAATGACGACACAAAGGGTCTTCACCCGGGGAGACGCTCCAGACCCGGAGGTCAGAAACGCCGCCGCCACGTCGGTAAACGATGGATAACCGAGGCTTGATCTGGAAACTCGGGGCTTTTATGTCGGGGGACGATTGAGACGCTCTCGTGCAGACAGACAAAAGAACGGTGTCGCGAGGTGTGTGACGGTGTCTGCGCGTGTCTGGTCCGCCACATCACGTCCACCTGTCCGCTCCCCCCCCCCACCACCACCCACCCCATCTCGCCGCAGACCGCAGCGCGGTCCGCACTCACCCAGTACACCGGAGGAGGCTGCAGTCGGTTCCGGCCTCTCCGCCTCTCCCTGCGGCGCTCGGTGTCGGTGGCGGGAGCTCTCGGGGCCGTCGCCGGCGGTGGTCGCGCCACCGGCGGCCGCCGCGGCTGCGGCGCTCGCTGCCGCCGCGTCGGGCATGCTCTCTCTCTCTCTCTATCAGCGAGGAGCGGCGGAAGGGGAAGATATTCTCCGGGATGGCGTGCAGCGGTATCGCATCTCAGGAGGAGGGAAGAGCATGGGTGTAGCAGGGCGGCCGGCGGGGGTCCGAGTGAAGGGTTGAAGGGACGCGAAAGTGAAGTGAAGGTTGTCGGCGCAGCGGCGGCGGATCGTCCCGGTGGTGCTCTGGAGCCAGAGGAGGAGGATGCGCGGCTGGATTGGAAGAAGCGCTCCTCCGACGTCTGTGGAGGAGGGACAAAGAGATGGAGGGAGGAGGAGGAGGAGGAGGAGGAGGAGGAGGAGGTGAAGGGGGCTGGATGGCACTGAAATACACCTTTTGTGATGCTCCAAAACCAGGAGGGGGGGGATTCAATTTGTGGGTGTCTGGGCGAGTGTGGGGGGCAATAAACCAAAATATTCAATGTTCAATTAACCAATTTGACATAGTAAGTTATAAAATTGCATATGTATGCACATAAATATATGTGTGTATGTGCATAATCACACAATGCAATAGAAATTGCATCTAATTAAATGGGTGGGGGGGGGGGGGTGGATGAAGCTATAATAAGAGGAAATATTACAATTGTCAATATTGGGGTATTAGAACTTGACTAATACAGTTTTATGGCTTGCCTTTTTTTTTTTTTAAACAAAAATGCAATTAATATTATCCTTTTTTAGTTGAAATTTGAACTAAATTAAATCATGATATATGCATATAAACAAATATATCTACATGGAACTAAGTTAATTGATTTCCGGAAGTTGACAAAATGATACTTATGCAATTATGACAATAAAAAGTATTTTTCGTATGAGGAGAATATTTTACGTTTTGGGAGTGCGCTCCTCGTAACAAAACAAAACACACTTAAATATAATATTATTTATTACAATACAGTATATACTTAGTTCTTTGAAAAAATAAGAAAATCAAAGTGTCTGCTTCGCTCCTTACGACATGCCATCTTTCACTGATCAACAGGCACGCAGGAAAATGAACAAAATCCATTATGGTAAAAAAAAAAACCATGTGTCTGTGTGTATCAGCAAAATGAAAGTATTACAGGCAAAGTACATCAATTAGATAAGACTGTAGAGCAAAGCAGCTATTACTGCAAACCCACTTCATGCATATTTGAAGATACTGCACAAACCCTTTTGGCCCATAATAGTAAATGTGCTCATGCATGACCTTGTAACTTCTCTACCTCCAAGAGGAGTTTATTTTTATCATCCTACATAGAACTTTACTTGATGCCAGAAATAAAATTGGCAACATAAGATATAGACTCAGACAAAAAGTATGCCTGGTCCACATTCTGAAAAAAGCAACCATTCAAATGACCACCAATCTGAGTAATCCATTCTCCTTCCACATCTTCAATCCAAATTATTACAATCACCTCAGACAGATGTCAGACTGGGAAGCATACTGCTTCTGCTCTTTTGTGTGTGTGTGACTTGAAAGGTCTGTCCTGAAAGATAAATTGACTATGACTTATTTATTATTGCAAAAAATATCTTCATACATTAAATTTTTAGTGACACTCAGGTCCAGGTGCACCTAATGTCATTTTTGAATTGAATAAACACTGTGATACACACTGAACCTTCCCCTTGTGAATAGGCTGTTTGCTTTAAAGCATAAAATGAGTTGAATAGGCGATAAAAAAATTAATTATCTGTCGATGGTCTCGTAATTAACCCAATAAAATGAGCAGCATCCACCTTAAACAAACATCATTTACTCAACACAAACATTTGTGGTTCAAATGGAGTCGACCAAAACACCACTGGTGAAATATGTGCCATAAAGTGCATCATGTTCCATTGTGATACTAAAGTGTTGAACGCAATGGCACAGATAAAGGATTGCAATGAGTCTTTGTGCAAGGGACTTAAATAATTTGAATTCCTATGTGGTTTTCTATATATCAGAGCAAAACTAAATTAATAAATGAATGGATTTCACTACAAACCATATCTACATGAGACTTGAACCAATCTAATTGAATTCTTAGGGCATATGTCAAGTTTTTTTTCTCAACTAAAGTGTGTGCCTACAAAAAAAAACCTTGAAAATATTCAACTGTATGAATGTAAGCCTTTTTACGATGAGGAATCCATTAAAAATGCTATCATAAAGTCTCTTTGGTATGATGAGTATAAGCTGTTCATGAAAAGCTGGAATCCAGGAGCTCTGTGTTCAAGCTTTGATGAGCCTCCCTCAACATAAGGTGCTTAAATGAAAATGATTCAGTGCACAAGGCCCATATAGGTTATGTTATTTAAAGGTTTCAGCTTTGGGAAGGAAAAACAAAAACAAAAACTAAAGCACTTTAGTTCATCAGCTTAATCAATTTGAGAGAATCTGCTGATTTGATTTTTTAGTGCATCGGTGGGGATTTTGTTAAATTGTCGATTAGGTGTGCACATAGCTGTTTTTAACAAAAAAATAATATTGTTTTCATTAAGTGCATACATGGCCTATTTATCTGCGTTTGTGGTCAGGAGCTACTCAAATGTTTGCATATCATTCAGCAGCTGTGTGGTGACAGCTGTCACGCTTTGTGCACACAGACCTGTCTATGAATTATTGAGATCACAGGTTCAATAATGCTGCCAGACCTCGAACCATACCTCTCCATCATGTACAAAATGTATCCCCTCCAGGATCCCATATTTTTGCTGTGTGGCATCATAGGCAGGCTGGCAGCCCTCCCCTTCTTATGGCTCACAACTCAAAAGAACCTCATCTGTGGACAGACATTCTGCTTACTCACCACCCTCTGGGATGACAGCTGCGAGGCGCTGCAGCGGCACGTGATGCCTATAATTTGTGTTTGTATTCTGTTTTTATGCATTTATGTATGTGAGCCAGACATGCGGAGTTCATAGTGATTGTTAATTTGATTGGACAATAAATAAAAAACACACACAAAAAAAACTGTTTGAAGAAACTGAAGAAAAACCAGCTTGTCCTGTGTTACGTCAGATCATTAACCATAAACAAGTGTGACACTGAGTGAAACAGACTGAAATCTCAACGAGTACAACAGACTCACATTTCAGCAGTACATGAATTATTGAGCCCTTCACAGATTTATGTAAAGTATTCGTACAAGTGAGTAGACTGAATAAAAGTGATGATGAAGTGTACATTTTGTTAGGTTTATTTAGATTTGGAAGCTTTTGCAGTGTGGCTTGTTGTTTCACTGGCTAAATTCTGGAGCCTCAGAAAATAGTACTGGTCTTCCAGGCTGTGTCTGTGTTGGGAATTTGCTGGTTCTTCTTTAGCTAGCATGGGTTTCTAGTGGTACTGAGCTTTCTTCACACAATCCAAGATAATTTGTTCAGGTATTCGACCACTGTATATTTTCTATATATTATTGCCTGGGCTGTATAAGATTAATGGTGAAGTGATTGTGTTGTCAATGGGGTTCTATAAAAAACTGTTTTAAACTGAATTGTTATGCATAGCATACAAATCAGACTTTAAAAAAGTTAATAAAAAAGGGTATTGTTATCGATTCACGAAACAAACTGTAATCGAACAGCCTACATTGTTTTTAAGTTTACTTTTATACAACATTGTTAAAATGATGACACTTTGACATTGAAGGAACCTTCCCACATTAGACATATATTCAGAATCAGAATCGCAGTACTTTTTAAATTCCATGAGGAAATCCTTTAAATTATTGGCATGTTGGACTAAAGATTGAAGATGGATGGATAATTTGGATACCACTGATTTAGAGAGGAATTTCTTAGACATTTTCTGCTGTTATATAAGTATTGTTATGAACTGTTTCTAGATATGTGAGATAAATGTTTGGTGACATTAACTGCAATGATATTCCTTTCTAAAAGTAAAACTATAAATAGGTGTATATGGAACATCATTACTATCACCTTAAAGTGACCTTTACACTCATCAAAGCGTTGGATTATTGCTAGAAAACAGTTTAATGGGATTTTGAATGAAAGGTTAATCACAAGACCTCGGAGTCTTGTTGTTGATTTTTTTAAATGTTTATTTTTCACTATTTCTATGATGAATATACTGTAATAATACATTTGACACATTTATTTGAAAAAGCCGGAACCTTTGAATATGGTATTCCGGACAGGTTTTATATGCGCACAATAGGCGGGGTTAAGAGCAGACAGACAGGGTTGGACCCAATAGGATTCCAGGATGGAGCGACGCTGTTGTAACCGGTAACCAATCAGAATGGGCAGAGGGAGCCGCGACTGTCTCCTGCTGCTGCTGGTACACAGAAAGGCAGTTTGGGTTAGTTCATTAACAATAATTCTACAAATCATTGGATAATTCACAAAGATTAACGTTTACATTTTCTATAGAAACAACACTGACAGTGTGGAATGTAGTTACATGGATTATTTCAAGATCAGATAAAGTGTAACAATGTCAGTCTTATAAAAATGCTGCCACTTTCAAGCATTTATCGAGGATTGTGGAGAACTGCTGTCCACAAACTGAGGACAAGGTTTGTTGGATGTGTTTTATTTCTTTCTTTATCCACATGATCGAGAGTCAGATTTGACCGTTTGCGCTCCTTCGTGTGTGTCTGCACAGCAAAGTTAAGTGAGCATACCAAATCTATGTCTGAATTATTGTGTTATTCTAAGTTAAATCTAACTTGAGTGCAGAGAAAACTCACCATCTTGTAGTCCGACCTTGTAATATGTTTTTAGGTTTACATACATATTTAGAGACTCATTGTCTGACCTATTTATAAAAGACGTTGATGCTGTTATCAATAATGATGATTATTGTTATGGTTAGTGCTATCGCCTCACAGTGAGAATATCGTGGGTACAAATGCAGGTTCTGTGTGGGCATATTTTCTCAATTTCCTCTTCGGGTCCACTTGAGGTTAATTGGTGACCCTAATTTGCCTTAGATGTGAATAGGAGTGGTTGTAGTTGTGTGTAGACATGTCCATTTTGTACCCTGCACAGGATTAAGGATAATAAAAGAGGGATGGATGATGATAATAATAATAATAATAATAATAATACATATTTATGTTTTTCTGCATCTTTTCTGATGTTCCAAATTCGTGTGATACATTGTAGGCTATACTTGAAAAAAAGTGAATTATTCCACATACTTTATCTCAGAACGTTAACCTCACTTTCCCCTTTTTCCATCTCCTTCAGAGGAATTCCACTCTCCAGAGTCCTGTCGACTTGCGATGAAGCCCCATCAGGACTGTTTGATGCCGACACCATCTTTGCATTGTCATCTGGCCACGGGAGGTGTGGTGTAGCCGTGGTGCGTGTCAGTGGTCCTGCTGCAGCTTCAGCTCTCGGGTGCATGGCTGGTCTCACGTGCCGCCTGCCTCCTCCACGCACTGCTCTGTTACGCAGCATCACAGACCCACGTTCAAAAGAAGTGCTGGATCGCGGACTCGTACTGTGGTTCCCAGGTATTTTCACACACTTGTTAATTTTATTAAAAAAAAATATGTGTACTGTCTTTGTGGAGGTCCATTGGGTGATGTAAACACACCAGCACACAGAATTATGCACCGTTACTGGGAATAAATTAGATAAGAATGATCATATTTACTAGTCTCAATTGTATTTTGTGGCACAACTTGATGAACATTAACCAGTAACAGCTATACTAATTTAGATCTGTGGTTCTCAACCTATGGTTCAGGGTCTTCTCGACCTTTGAGTGCACCGCAAGAGGATACAAGGAGGCTTTTTATCCTCCTTTCACAGGCAATCTTGGCGGGGTTATAGAAAAAAAATATAGATTTGGGAACCACTGGTCTAAACTGACACTGTGACTGAGTATATATTAATTGATTATTGCTCTTACATAAAATCTTGTGAAGTTGTTCTCTTAGTCATGTTATTGGTCATCACATTAGGGACTTAATGCTGCAATAATGCTTCTTGATAATGTTTTTTTCACTTTTGTTCACACCTCAGCTCCTCATAGTTTCACTGGAGAAGACAGTGTGGAGTTCCACATCCACGGCGGTGCTGCTGTTATTACTGCGGTCCTGCAGGCTCTAGGTCAGTGATTTTCAACCACTGTGCCGCGGCACACTGGTGTTCTGCGAGCTATAGTCAGGTGTGCCGTGGGAAATTATCCAATTTCACATTTTTTTCTAAAAGACATTTGCTCCCACAGCCGCTGTCACAGCAGCTGTGAGAGCAGTGTGCAGAGTAACAATTAATAAATACTGTGTCGAACGCCGCGGAAGAACTGCTCTGTGAAATGGAAACTGACAGACGTCAGTCTCGTTAATCACCACCACCTGCGGCTGCTGCCATCTTGTATCAAAGTACTGTGTCAGTGACAGTGATAGAGAAGTTTTTGAAAAGGAAGAATGTTAACCAGATATCAGCTCTGTGTTCATCCATCAGGCCCAGGTTTCACACTGAGTGAGTAAAAATTAAAAAAAGAAATAGGAAAATACCTTTTTTTCTGTATTTATTTGATTCCTGTTGATCAAACTTTGATGAGAATGACTTTATATTTTTAATATAGGCTACAGAGTTTAAAATTTTATACTCTTCGGGTGGTGGTGTGCCTCGAGATTTTTCCAAAGACAAAAGTGTGCCTTGGCTCAAAAGGTTGAAAAACACTGTCCTAGAGAAACACACCCAGGGGCTCTGGACCTTGCCTCTGTGAACACCAGGACTCTAACTGGGGTTTATTTCCCCCCCAACAGTCCCTCTTTGCCACTGGTTCCACAACCAGGAATTCATGCTCCTTTCGTTAAAATCTTCACAGCTTGATGAGTTGAAATTGACGCTGCTTCAAACCTGCTTGTCCGTAAGATTTAAAGAACTCTGAAAATACACTGACTTATGAACTAAGAAAAAAGCTTTGTTTTTTTTACACTGGAGGTTGTTTATCAGCAGCTACACTGGATTATATCTGTTGTGTGTGTTTCAAATGTGATGCGACTCTTACTGTGGTGTGGCTGTTAAACACGTTCACCCCCCCCCCCCCCCCGGGTCAAAATGTGTATAAATGTGAATAATGAAGCAGAGGGAAGCTGAAAATATCTCCCAAAGGCATCAAATTACAGATGAGACACTCCCATGATGTCAAACAAAATTGGGTTTTATTTACATATTTAATTCACAGAAAACAAACAACAGGCTCCCAGAAAATGGCGTCTCTGGTTCACCATTGCGAAGCTCTTCTCTTCTTCTGTTGTTTTGCTTTCTTCGCTTGTCTTCTGCTCACAAACTTCTTTCCTTGTCCCAAATCTGAAAAACAAAATGTGTTTTGTGTTAAACAATGCTGCTTAAACAGCCTATCAACCAAGGTTATTGCAGCTCTCTAATTAACTAGATATAAAATAAAGCCCATCCAACCGATCCAGTCATTTTTCAATGATGAATAACAGCTTGTCTTGTCATTGAGGGGCTTACTTGGATTATTGTTGGGCTGGTTCTTTTCCGTCAGGTTGGAGGAGCAGTCAGAAGTTGTGACCTTTGTCTCCTCTTTATTAGGTTGTGGTGAGCTTTAATAAGCAAGAAGGAAAATTGTTAGTTTCAGTTCAGTTAATCTTTTTTCTTAAAATACTAAAACTCCTCAGAGCGGTAGATTTTGGACAAATACCTGTTGACAGAGGCTGAAGGTTGTTGTGAGACATCTTGTGCTGGGGCCTGGTCCTTCTTGTCCAGGTCAGACGGACTGTATTTGGACCAATATTTGCATCCGGGCCAGGTGATGCTGGCAAATAGTGGCTCAATATAGTCATATTCATACGAACTGCAACTGTCGCACTCCTCCATGGGTTTGCTGTAAGATTTCACATTGGAATATTAACAATCATTACACTGAACAGCTTGTAAAACCACAATGATGTTGAATATTTGTAACACTTAGCAGCTATTGTATTGGTCTGTTTGTTTAAAAAGACTCAAAATCATCAGAGATAAAGTTTGGACAAAATACCTGTTGACAGTCTCTGCAATGGCCAACTCCTCCAGGTGCTTTCCATTGGTTGAAGTCTTTTCTTCACTGAAGGTGATGCTGGAGAAAAGAGGCTGAACATACTCATATTCGTAAGAGCTGCAATTGTCGCACTCCACCACATGGTTGCTGTTGGACCTGGTGATGCTGGCAAGAAGTGGCTCAATATATTCTTCTTCCTCAGAGCTGCAATCATCAGATAGATAAACATTACAGGTCATTACACTCAACAGCTTGCAAAAGCACAATGATGTTAAATATGTGTAACACTTAGCATCCAACTCATCATTGGGTCTGTTTTAAAAGACCAAATCACCAGAAAAAGGAAGTTGTGACAAATACCTGTTGACAGTCTCTGCAATGGCCAACTCCTCCAGGTGCTTTTCGTTGGTTGAAGACTTTTCTTCAGTTAAGGTGATGCTGGCGAAAAGTGGCTGAATATATTCCTCTTCCTCAGAGCTGCAATCATCACACTCCACCACATGGTTGCTGTAAGAGTTCACAGTGGAAGATAAACAATCATTACACAGCTTGCAAAAGCACAATGATGTTAAGTATGTGTAACATTGAGCAGTTATTTCATTTGGTTGTGTGTTTAAAAAGACTCAAAATCATCAGAGATAAAGTTTGGACAAAATACCTGTTGACAGTCTCTGCATGGTCCAACTCCTCCAGGTGCTTTCCATTGGTTGAAGTATTTTCTTCACTGAAGGTGATGCTGGAGAAAAGAGGCTGGACATACTCATATTCGTAAGAGCTGCAATTGTCGCACTCCACCACATGGTTGCTGTTGGACCTGGTGATGCTGGCAAGAAGTGGCTCAATATATTCTTCTTCCTCAGAGCTGCAATCATCAGATAGATAAACATTACAGGTCATTACACTCAACAGCTTGCAAAAGCACAATGATGTTAAATATGTGTAACACTTAGCATCCAACTCATCATTGGGTCTGTTTTAAAAGACCAAATCATCAGAAAAAGGAAGTTGTGACAAATACCCGTTGACAGTCTCTGCAAGGTCCAACTCCTCCAGGTGCTTTTCGTTGGTTGAAGACTTTTCTTCAGTTAAGGTGATGCTGGAAAAAAGTGGCTGAATATATTCATCTTCCTCAGAGCTGCAATCATCACACTCCACCACGTGTTTGCTGCAAGAGTTCACAATGGAAGATAAACAACCATTACACACAACAGCTTGCAAAAGCACAATTATGTTAAATATTTGTAACACTTAGCATCTATTGTATTGATCTGTTTGTTTAAAAAGACTCAAAATCATCATAGACGACGAGAGGACAAATACCTGTTGACAGACTCTGCGAGGTCCAACTCCTCCAGGTGCTTTTCTTCAGGTGAATCCTTCACTTCTGAAAAGAAATCTTCTTGCACCGAGGGAAACCCATGGCTTGTTCTTTCCTTGCCATTTGCCACCTCTTCATGCATGTCCTTCAGCTCTTTTTCCATAGCACTGATTTTCTCCTGGCGGTCATTCAGATTTTTGAAGAACATCGCTGCAACTCCCATCACCTCTGCCGCGAGGGACTGTCTGTTAATTGTGGGAGCGCCACAAATGTACTGTAAAACACAAGCAAAGACCATCATTAGACCTGCTCAATTACATTTTTGCCTCAGTTACCTTAGAAAACGTTATTGTGGTCTTCAATCTTCCTCTCATTTCATTTACATCCAAAATTACGTGGTTCTACTAGAAATACTTGTATTTAACAACAACTTACATTCAAAATCTGGACCACTCCGTGAAGCACATTCCCCTCTCCGGTCTCCATCTCTGGAAGCTGTGGTGGTACCGTCAAGTTGTTCATTGTGTTGTCACGACAATCTGCAGCAAATATTTGGAATAATATATTGTCAATTTTTCACAGAAAATTGACAATTGGTAAGGTCACCAAATGTACTTTTTTGCATTCAACTCACAGTTTTGACGGAAATAGAGAATGTTGTCTGCAATCAAATCCTTGAGAAGAATCTCGCAGTGGATGAAGTCTCTCAGAGAATCGCTGTCGCGTGTGTCACAATCGCTGGAGGGTGAAGAACTGGAAATCGAACTGGAACCTGGAGAGAAAGTAGTGACTGCCAACGCTGAACGAAGCTGATCCGGACTGAAAGGAAAAGGCCGAATGCTGTCTGTCTATATGCTGTCTGTCCTTTGATGTGTCATAAATGGATCTTTAAAACACTGAAGAAGATCAAAATGATAAAAGGTCCTTTGATATCCTCCATGAGGCTCCTCCCCCACGAGGCCCATCCCCCACGAGGCCATGCCCCTTGAGGCCCATCAAAGGACACATCAAAGGACATACAGCATATAGACAGACAGCATTCGGCCTTTTCCTTTCAGTCCGGATCAGCTTCGTTCAGCGTTGGCAGTCACTACTTTCTCTCCAGGTTCCAGTTCGATTTCCAGTTCTTCACCCTCCAGCGATTGTGACACACGCGACAGCGATTCTCTGAGAGACTTCATCCACTGCGAGATTCTTCTCAAGGATTTGATTGCAGACAACATTCTCTATTTCCGTCAAAACTGTGAGTTGAATGCAAAAAAGTACATTTGGTGACCTTACCAATTGTCAATTTTCTGTGAAAAATTGACAATATATTATTCCAAATATTTGCTGCAGATTGTCGTGACAACACAATGAACAACTTGACGGTACCACCACAGCTTCCAGAGATGGAGACCGGAGAGGGGAATGTGCTTCACGGAGTGGTCCAGATTTTGAATGTAAGTTGTTGTTAAATACAAGTATTTCTAGTAGAACCACGTAATTTTGGATGTAAATGAAATGAGAGGAAGATTGAAGACCACAATAACGTTTTCTAAGGTAACTGAGGCAAAAATGTAATTGAGCAGGTCTAATGATGGTCTTTGCTTGTGTTTTACAGTACATTTGTGGCGCTCCCACAATTAACAGACAGTCCCTCGCGGCAGAGGTGATGGGAGTTGCAGCGATGTTCTTCAAAAATCTGAATGACCGCCAGGAGAAAATCAGTGCTATGGAAAAAGAGCTGAAGGACATGCATGAAGAGGTGGCAAATGGCAAGGAAAGAACAAGCCATGGGTTTCCCTCGGTGCAAGAAGATTTCTTTTCAGAAGTGAAGGATTCACCTGAAGAAAAGCACCTGGAGGAGTTGGACCTCGCAGAGTCTGTCAACAGGTATTTGTCCTCTCGTCGTCTATGATGATTTTGAGTCTTTTTAAACAAACAGATCAATACAATAGATGCTAAGTGTTACAAATATTTAACATAATTGTGCTTTTGCAAGCTGTTGTGTGTAATGGTTGTTTATCTTCCATTGTGAACTCTTGCAGCAAACACGTGGTGGAGTGTGATGATTGCAGCTCTGAGGAAGATGAATATATTCAGCCACTTTTTTCCAGCATCACCTTAACTGAAGAAAAGTCTTCAACCAACGAAAAGCACCTGGAGGAGTTGGACCTTGCAGAGACTGTCAACGGGTATTTGTCACAACTTCCTTTTTCTGATGATTTGGTCTTTTAAAACAGACCCAATGATGAGTTGGATGCTAAGTGTTACACATATTTAACATCATTGTGCTTTTGCAAGCTGTTGAGTGTAATGACCTGTAATGTTTATCTATCTGATGATTGCAGCTCTGAGGAAGAAGAATCTATTGAGCCACTTCTTGCCAGCATCACCAGGTCCAACAGCAACCATGTGGTGGAGTGCGACAATTGCAGCTCTTACGAATATGAGTATGTCCAGCCTCTTTTCTCCAGCATCACCTTCAGTGAAGAAAAGACTTCAACCAATGGAAAGCACCTGGAGGAGTTGGACCATGCAGAGACTGTCAACAGGTATTTTGTCCAAACTTTATCTCTGATGATTTTGAGTCTTTTTAAACACACCACCAAATGAAATAACTGCTCAATGTTACACATACTTAACATCATTGTGCTTTTGCAAGCTGTGTAATGATTGTTTATCTTCCACTGTGAACTCTTACAGCAACCATGTGGTGGAGTGTGATGATTGCAGCTCTGAGGAAGAGGAATATATTCAGCCACTTTTCGCCAGCATCACCTTAACTGAAGAAAAGTCTTCAACCAACGAAAAGCACCTGGAGGAGTTGGCCATTGCAGAGACTGTCAACAGGTATTTGTCACAACTTCCTTTTTCTGGTGATTTGGTCTTTTAAAACAGACCCAATGATGAGTTGGATGCTAAGTGTTACACATATTTAACATCATTGTGCTTTTGCAAGCTGTTGAGTGTAATGACCTGTAATGTTTATCTATCTGATGATTGCAGCTCTGAGGAAGAAGAATATATTGAGCCACTTCTTGCCAGCATCACCAGGTCCAACAGCAACCATGTGGTGGAGTGCGACAATTGCAGCTCTTACGAATATGAGTATGTTCAGCCTCTTTTCTCCAGCATCACCTTCAGTGAAGAAAAGACTTCAACCAATGGAAAGCACCTGGAGGAGTTGGCCATTGCAGAGACTGTCAACAGGTATTTTGTCCAAACTTTATCTCTGATGATTTTGAGTCTTTTTAAACAAACAGACCAATACAATAGCTGCTAAGTGTTACAAATATTCAACATCATTGTGGTTTTACAAGCTGTTCAGTGTAATGATTGTTAATATTCCAATGTGAAATCTTACAGCAAACCCATGGAGGAGTGCGACAGTTGCAGTTCGTATGAATATGACTATATTGAGCCACTATTTGCCAGCATCACCTGGCCCGGATGCAAATATTGGTCCAAATACAGTCCGTCTGACCTGGACAAGAAGGACCAGGCCCCAGCACAAGATGTCTCACAACAACCTTCAGCCTCTGTCAACAGGTATTTGTCCAAACTCTACCGCTCTGAGGAGTTTTAGTATTTTAAGAAAAAAGACTAACTGAACTGAAACTAACAATTTTCCTTCTTGCTTATTAAAGCTCACCACAACCTAATAAAGAGGAGACAAAGGTCACAACTTCTGACTGCTCCTCCAACCCGACGGAAAAGAACCAGCCCAACAATAATCCAAGTAAGCCCCTCAATGACAAGACAAGCTGTTATTCATCATTGAAAAATGACTGGATCGGTTGGATGGGCTTTATTTTATATCTAGTTAATGAGAGAGCTGCAATAACCTTGGTTGATAGGCTGTTTAACCAGCATTGTTTAACACAAAACACATTTTGTTTTTCAGATTTGGGACAAGGAAAGAAGTTTGTGAGCAGAAGACAAGCGAAGAAAGCAAAACAACAGAAGAAGAGAAGAGCTTCGCAATGGTGAACCAGAGACGCCATTTTCTGGGAGCCTGTTGTTTGTTTTCTGTGAATTAAATATGTAAATAAAACCCAATTTTGTTTGACATCATGGGAGTGTCTCATCTGTAATTTGATGCCTTTGGGAGATATTTTCAGCTTCCCTCTGCTTCATTATTCACATTTATACACATATTGTTAATATAGGCTACTGAGTTTAAAATGTTACCATTTTCAGGTGGTGGTGTGCCTCCAGATTTTTCCAAAGATAAAACTGTGCCTTGGCTCAAAAAAGGTTGAAAAACACTGTTCTAGGTAACAAAGAGATGTTAATTTTAGTGTGCAATGATTTAATAAGGTGTGATGCAGTATGACAAACAAACCTGCTTTAACACCGTCAAGTAAAAATATACTTTCTGTATGTGGAGGGGGAAAAAAAAGAAATGTAATAAAGACCCTTTAATTAAAGTTATTTCTTGTAGTGAATGTGAAGAAGTACATATCTTTTATAACCAACGTGTGTAAACAGCTTTTCATTGAGTATTTTTACTAGCTACTTTTTTATTTGCTGGGCATTGAAGGCTTTTGTCAATTAAGACAATTCATGAAGGATGTATGCACTGCTCTGAATTGACTCGTGAAGTCATAGATAGATAGATAGATAGTCAGATGAAAAAAAAGCAATAGTAAAACATTGCATTGAAATTCTAAAACTGAAAACTGAAATCCAACCTAAAATGACACCTGAGTTGTGAAATTGTAAGGACATGAAAGTTCTTGATATGTGTGTTAATAGATGTAAAAAGATGTTGCAGAATAAATACTCCAGAAAGTACAGGAGCAAAGATTTGTCGTATTATTAATAACAGCTAAATACTTCCTGACACCGACTTCATAAGAAACAGGATAAGCCGCTGGAGTAGGAAAACTGACAATATTGACTTTAAATTCAAACCAAAACTGAATCCCAAACTAAAAGAGGATCATCAAATTCACTCCATGAAAAGATATGAGCTCCTGACTCCAGCAGTTAACAGCCCACACAGTCTGCAAGCTGCAGAATGGGCCTCGAGTGGCATCTACCCCCTCCATGTTTACTTTTATTCACTGTGACTTGATGAGCATAACGCTGCACCAATCAGTTACTGACGGGAGGATTAAGAAGTTAGCGGCACCTCGGGAGAGACGAGGAAAGGGAAAGACTCACAGGCACACTACAGCCATATCACATACATCATGTCATGCACCATCAGTTTGCAGGGTGCGTTTAGTTTGTGTGTATATTCATAGCTTCCAATCCCTTTAACCACATTTTACAAAACCGCATCTGGTTGAGTCATGTGGCTATCCGTCACTGTGACTTAAAAGAGAAAAGTGACACATGCATTCCTTTTTCTGAGATACTTAGAATATTCAGATGGACAAGCATGGCAATCCTCCTTTGATTGACGGCAAGTGTTTGGACTGCATTTCACTTATTGCCCTCCTAGAGGGCAGTCTTGCATAAAGCAGAAATGTTGGTGAAAAAAGGTGTCACCTTTTACAACATTGTAACGATTTTTAACTGTTAATAGCCATAATTTAAATAGTAAAATAATTGGCCGTTACGACACTGTACAAGACATCTATGAATATTTATAGTTGTTTTTCAAAAAAAGACAGAACATCTGGTAAAATGTTTGTGAGAAGATCAAATCTGAAAATAAAGAAAATATATATTCTGACCCCTGTCTGCTAAATGATTTTTGTGTTCTGTCATCTTCGCCGATGATGGTTGAACATTGGTTGAGCAGACAACGAACACACAACGAACACACAACCTTTATAACCTGCAGTTGTTTCTGCTTTTCAGTTCAAGTAAACTCTGAGTGAAACACTGATCCTTGCCTGATTGCGTGTGTGTGTGTGTGTGTGTGTGTGTGTGTGTGTGTGTGTGTGTGTGTGTGTGTGTGTGTGTGTGTGTGTGTGTGTGTGTGTGTGTGTGTGTGTGTGTGTGTGTGTGTGTGTGTGTGTGTGTGTGTGTGTGTGTGTGTGTGTGTGTGTGTGTGTGTGTGTACGAATGCCTACGTTGTGCCACGTGCATTTCCACATGTTTGTGTTTGTGTGTGTGTTTTGCAGGAAGCCTGTCTGGCATGAGGCCTGCTGAAGCCGGGGAGTTCACTCGGAGAGCCTTTCAGGCTGGAAAATTAGACTTAACCGAGGCAAGTGGCGACGGACGTGTACTGCAAAATCAAAGGCGTTCCCTGAGCATTAAACAAATACCTCAGTAGCTTTTTTTTCTGTTAATGAAATGTAACTACTGATTGAATTTTATCGATGAATAGATAAACAAAAGAGAATTGCTTAATCAATAAAACAAACGCTCAACATAACAAGAGGGCTCCAAAATAATTCCTGACTAAAAAAAAACTTATTTTTTTTATCCCATTAATTAATGTGATTAGATAGATAAACTGTACTGTCTTCTATTTTTATTTTTGTTTTTCGTTGCTTTTGGGGTCCACTAGGAAAAACAGCACAATTGTTGTGTATTTTTTTTACAAATGGAATCATTATTATTATATGCACTATTTTATTGTTTTGATGTCTTTCTTGTAGCTACTCGAAATAAGTTCTAAAAAAAAAAAAAAAGGTGTGTTTTAATTTAATTGCAATTGTTTATTATTGTCAACTTGTTTTTTTTTTCTTTTTTCAATCATGATTATGCCTCTAAAAATAAAAGGATGATGAGAACAGATTCTCTAATGTTCCATGTCCTTCCATCTGAAGGTTGAAGGACTTGGGGATCTGATCCACGCTGAGACAGAAGCCCAGAGGAGACAGGCCCTTCGGCAGATGTCCGGAGATTTAGGACGCCTTTATCAGGACTGGAGCAACAGGCTGAAGCGAGTATGTGTTCTAGAATTACACAGACTGGTAATACTGACAGCCTTGTTGGACAAACACAACTGTAGGTATTCAGATGATTAAAACTAGCACAATATTATATATAATATATGCATGTAATATATGGATATAGCACAATTTGCATATTTCAGGGTAATTATTCTACATATTGTATTTAGTTTGGTCTTTACAAAACGTCACAAGTGTATATTTGCATTTGACTCGAGATAAGTTATGAAAAGGAAATATTAAAATTGGGTTTTGTGCCGTAGGTCATGTCTCAGTCATTTTCACACCCAAACAATGCTTTTGTTTTAGTGTGTATCCACAGCTGTTGTTGAAACACACTGCTTCTGGATTCAGTTGTAGGAACCTGAAGTTTCCTGTTTTCATGTGGCTCCAGTTTGTGTTGTGAATGTTTTTTTCTGTCCAGCTCTGGCTGTGAGTGTGGTACGAGAATACATTCATGTGTTTGTTTGTTTTTTAAATATATCCAAGAAAAGTGGAAATCAAAGCATTATTTCCCTTCTGGAAGTGGAAGCAATTATTTTTGAATAATTCTGCTGTTAATTGCACTTTGCTTAATGGCCAATTCTGGTTTTAACTTGCATTTTGGTTTATGACCTGATGAATTTGAATGAAACCACACAAAACAGTTGGGAAATGTGTGTTTGGTTTGATTAATTATTTGTTGTATGGTGGATGGCCCCCATCAAAACTTTTCTACACCTTCTCCGCCAGTGCTTAACACCTTTTTATGTTTTGTGTTTGATGGATGGGACAGTTGAACTCTGAAGAAACAAGACATGTTGGCAATTGAAGAGTTTATTAATTTAACAAACAATAGCCTCAATGTCATGTGCAAAATAACGCACACAGACACAACAGCCTGGGATCGCCTCCTCGTTTGATGCTGATGTTGGTCCTTCAGACAGGAACAGCACTGCAAGGTGTTGAGATCAAGACTTTTCATCCCCTCCAGCCCCAACTTCTTGCAGTAGTGACTCATATTTACTGATCAGTGTTATCTTGGAGGATAATGTTCAGTTGCAGATTGTGGAGACCTTGATTTGCCACTTGAAGCAGAATTGAAACTCAATATCTCTGCATTGGGATTTCCCTCAAAAGACAGGTGGCCTCATGTCTCCAGTGAGGGATTTGTTTCTCTACATCATCCCATTTCTTTCACCTTCATACGTGACTGTTGGTGCAGCAGTGGGTAAAACCTCCCAATATTCTCTCCAAACCGTTGCGATAGTGTAGGACAATCTTTGGAGACCTTCTGGCAGCCATGTGAGAGGTTGGTTGGCTGCCTGCAGTCTACTGCAGATTGTGTGATCAGAGAGCCACTGGCCATATTGTCCTGCCTACAGTTCCTCAAAGCAGACATGATGAGGAAATATTGAATAACAGCTTGAAGTTGCCCTCTTGCTAATCAGACACCTGATAGTCAGTACCTAGTCGTACAAGAAGCTCAAAACAGAAGGGGAAAAGCTGTTTGATATTAGCAGAGATGATTTTCATGGGATTAACCGGCATCCTGGGCTCATCCTGCAAATGTTCTTAAAAATGGGGCACCACTTTCATAGGATTTCCACCGGGATGAGATACCTGCTGCCATGTGTTTGTTCTAGATCCCTACTCGAGCCCTTTAACTGTGGAATGTGGTGATTCTCTTGTCTCTGCATAAAGTATTTTTGTGAGTTATATATATATATATATATATATATATATTTAGCTGCTGTTCCTCCACGTCACACACACCGCAGCTGTGGTGCGTCCGGCAGGTTCCACAGTCACACAATCAAGACGTTGATTTATTCTGTGCGGCAGTATTGTTTTCCTTATCTGCAATGTATATCCTGTATTGTGTATATATAAATAGGCAGCAGACGGATGAGTCGCTCCTCGGACGATGAAAAATTAGACACAAAAAGATCCTGCAGCTCAGTAAGACTCACATTAGAGCTAATGACACTTTGATTTAATGTGTTTTGCTCCGTATAGGGCAGACCTACAGTCACGTGTATTTAGCTTCAGCTGATATTTGAGCAAGTCTTCCAACATGTTCATACAGTTGAACTTTTACTGGGTGATTTGTGGTTCACAGCCAACCAAAGCCCCATTTGTGTCTTAATGCAGGCAAGTCGGCCTGCATCCAGTGCACTTGTGTCAAAAAAATGCTTTTTTTTTTAATTAGTTTTTAATTCCAAGCTTTTATTTAACCAGACAAACCTTATTGATATCAAGGGTCTCTTTTGAAGG
Source organism: Blennius ocellaris (assembly GCF_963422515.1). Lineage (NCBI taxonomy): Eukaryota > Metazoa > Chordata > Actinopteri > Blenniiformes > Blenniidae > Blennius > Blennius ocellaris. Next base: position 11,218,437 of record NC_137661.1, on the reverse strand, counting down.
GGAGCCAGACCCAGACTGCAGCCACGACACAAATCAATAAGTGATAACGGCAATTATTGGGTTTTGAAATTACTTACAGGATGCTCATCAAGCTGATATGACGGTAGGTGTGATGTTATATCTTATTGTTATTATTATTATCACCTAAATGAATGCTGACAGGTTGTCTTTTGTGTCTGGTGGAGGCGGTTTGCCACGGTGGGTCAATGACCGCAGATAAATGCTTCAACTCCATGGATCCGAGCCAAGCTTGTCCTCGACTGTGAACTTTCAGTGAGCGCGGAAAAAAAAAAATCGTGGAACCAGAAATGATTGAGTCCAGATGTTCTCCTCCGAGAAAGTGATGTGCTTAATTCCTAGAAGTAGTTAAAAACACATAGTTATTTTTGGCCCCGATTTTGGAGAACTCTGATCATTATGATCACCTGTGATGTGAGGGGTCAAACTGTCATTTGACTCAAACAATGCAACATTTTTTTTAACCAGTGGCTTCCAACCTTTTCCAGTGGATTAAAGTGTGGGAGTCTGATGCTTCCTGTTTTTGTGCGGCTATACCACTATTGTGTTTATGTTCCGCAGTGTCCATCAAGATACTGATCAGCACTGTTGGTGGATAAACTGAAGTGCTTTTCCCTCTGTCCAGTCACAAAAATTTGGGAGTAAAGTTTCAAAAATGTATATTATGTGTTAGCTAGAGAGAGACGGAGAGATATGATAAATTATTTATGCGGAAAAAATTAAGTTCAAATTTAAGTTCAAATTAAGTTTTGTTGTGATTAATTGCTGCAGTCATATATTCTGTATGTGTTTGACTCTTGCTGGGGGATTTACTAACACAACAGTTCTTTATTTCTTTCTGTGAAATTGTAATTGACAATCAATATCTTCAAGTGCTCATTTATATGTATTTCTATTTATGAACAGTTACATTTCCTTTTCTCAGATTTCTTTGCTCTGAGAAACTCAACTTTAAAAACAATAATACAGTGTATGCGCTGCAAAAATCAGACATTCCCCCTGACAACCTTGTTTTTTCTTTACTCAAAATGTATTTTTCAGTTTTAGACTTGTTTTCAGGTACACCTGGCTTGTTTATCTGACAGTTTGGTATTTATATATATTTTAGAATCAACATTTTTTAATTTGCTTGCAATTTTCAAAGCATCACTGGAGTTCCAATGACTTATTTATAACTATCAGTTAGTGTTACTAATGGAGTAATATTTTCATCTCAACACTGACAACAACATGAGCCATACAGGCATTGTTTGATTAAAAAAAAAAAAAAATCCTGGTTGGTGGTTCCTGGGTTAATTGAGGAATATAAGAAAACTATTAATTTGGTACTTGTCTCAGTGTCTTTGCGGTCTTCTCTGTTTTGTTCGTCTCACAGTGTCTGGCGCATGTGGAGGCCTTCATCGACTTCAGTGAGGATGAACTTATCGAGGATGGGGTCTTAAACCAAGGTATGTCTGCACTCTGACCCTTTGTTCAGCTCACAAACAACACGACAGTCATCCCGTGGGCTTTTGTATGTGTGTGGGGTGGGGTGGGGTTGGGGGGGTCCGATAGCTCTGTTTCTCTCTGAAGGGAGAAGAGTCTGGCTGACTTTCCTGTTTGGATCTTCAACCGGCTAGTTTGCTGCGCTGCAGGGAGAAACCGTCAACATCCAACCACTCAAAGGGCAATTTCCTTAGGAAGTGTGGCAAAAAGGCCTGTTGGGACAGTGGGGGCATTAGTCTTACCTTCAAAGACAATCTTTCATGTCAATCACAGACGTAGTCCTGTCAGCAACGCCGTACAGTGTTTTCTGGATCGAGGTTTTCCCAAGCTCACCCTGTGTGTGTGTGTGTGTTGCGTGCATTGTGTGTGTGTGTGTGTGTGTTTGTAAGGGATGCCTCCCCAGAGTCTGCCGCCAGCTGTCTGGCACTGCCACAGCTCTTCAGAAGCCTCAACTGTTGTGAAGGTTCAACACAAAAAGCCAGAAAAAGATTGTTTATTTTTGGTGGCAGGAAACGATGGCTCATGCCACCGCTGCTGCAAATAGTGATGGATTGGTTTCCCAAAATACCAGACCTGGCAGGAATTCTTTCATATGTTAATCTAACCTGCAAGCCAGGTATGAAATAGTTTCAACTGTTGTCACACGTCAACTAAAGTGTGACGAACTCACGTGTGTTAGTTACATCTGTGTTCACCTGAAAATAAAATTGTTTTGCCCCCAAGAAAAATTCTCCATTGTTGACACGCTGTGTTGTCAAAACCGTTTCTTTCAACTCTCATCCTGCACGGAAAGAGACGCGTCCATGACCCACATTTAGTCCAGACGAACGGTGTCAGACGCTGGTGAACTGGTTTTTTTCCTTCAAAGGAATGAAATTCCTTTCACAAGGCCACGAAAGTGAAGTTCAAGACGAACCCCATGTCATGTCCTGCTTCTTTTTTTTTGTACTTTGTCTTTGCGAAACCACAAACAGTGGACACGTCGGTGAATAAGCTGCAGGCGGAGATGTCGCAACACCTGAGGGACGAGAGAAGGGGCGAGAGACTGCGCAGTGGAATTCAGGTGGTCATCGCAGGAGACACCAACGCAGGCAAAAGTAGCCTCCTGAACACACTGTGTAAGAGAACCGACACACTTCTTTGAAGAAACGTCACATTGATGAAATGCATTTGGACTGAGGAGTCGGTAATATCCACTTTAGCAATAAACCACAGCTCACACTTAACTTTCCACTTTTAAATATTATATTTTCATGGAAGATAGATAAAAGTTCAGAGCATTCATCCAGTGTCTTCTGCATTGTTTTAACTGCTGCTCAGCTCTTGATGTTGGTCATTACCTTGTCTGTAATGAATATCATTTAAAGCTGTGATTTATTACAAGCAAATTAATGTATATAAACATGTTTGTCACTACGGTTCTGTTGTGTTTAAATGATCGATACTAAATCACTCTAGTTCATAGTTGTGTGTTCACATTCCCTGTCGGCCTACAACATTGACAGGGCGTGTTTGTCTTGGGTATTGTTACCTGGAGTAATTTAGATCACATCAAGACACGAGGCTTGGCACGAGTTTGTGAGAACTTCCCATCCGAATAATAGGCACATTTGTCAAACTTCAAATATAATCCTGTTATTCTTTCTCATTCATGAGTCTGTGTGATGCACTGCACTGTAACACACAGCATGGGCGTACAGCCTCTGTGCTTTTATTGGGCCTGGAATATAAGGGGACAGATTCATACAATATAGTGGGAGTGTCCCAGTTTGTTGCTGTTATTACATAAAAATCCTTGATATTGTTCAGTCTGTCATTTTTACTCAGCATTTTAATCAGCAAATTTAAGTTTGCAGAAATAGTCAAGTAGTTGGGCTGATATTCATGTAAACACCTTTTAAATGTTATCATCATGTAAGATGATAACAGATATGATGAATATAATGGATCCCATTTTATGGGTTGGTTAATAATAGAAATAAATAACTTAGGGTTAGGGTTATTATTTTTAATGAGCTCATTCTAGTTCTATATACCATGTTTTCTAGTTTCTTAATTTACGTGGGTAATAAACTGAACATTTATTAGGCGCAACCCCTTTTATGCAGCGTTTCAGAAAATGCCCTATTTTCCACACAGGACTTCACAGCATGACTTTCCAACAAAATTCACCAGCCAGTCCCACATTCGTACCCTAAAAAACCCAAACTGTAATATTGAAGAAAAATTAGCAGAAAGTAGCAAAAATATTATGATTACAATTTTATTGTAGGGGCTGACGAGGCAATTGATTAATCGAGAAATAACTTTAATCTTCAGTTGCAGTCTGATATGATTTACAACGACCATGAGACCAAGAGCCCCTCACAGATGTGTAAATCATTTTCAGTTCAGAAACAGATAAAACTGTAATCGTGGATCTGTTTTTATATTAAAAATAAATAAATAAATAAAATTGGTGTTCATTAGAAATAAATAAATGGGCTTTTGTTTTTCGATTATTTTTAAAATTTTTAATACAGGCCAGAGACCTGCGGCCATTGTGTCTCCCATTGCGGGGACCACCAGGGATGTTGTGGAGACGGCGCTGGACATCGGTGGCTTCCCCGTCCTCCTGAGCGACACAGCAGGCCTCAGAGACAGCGCCGACGTGGTGGAGCGGGAAGGAGTACGTCGAGCCCGGGAAAGGTAGACGGAACAATACTTTATAAAAACATAATGTCGATTATTTCCATCGTCTTTTAAATCCAACCAACAACTGGACAAAAAAAAGATGTTTGAGGGACGTTTCACTTCGGGTTAGAGGACAATGGTATGTGTGGACAAGTGCTTTGTTGTCCAACACGTGTATAATTTTAACAAACAAATTAGCCTGGTGGCCAGTGGAATATGTCCTTGGAGACAAAGAAAGGAAGAAATAAGTCATTTCTTTTCCTCATGTTACATTTTTGTCATGTCTGCGTAACCTCCAGAGTTTATAGTAATGCTGAGCCGTGGTTAAAAATACATGGAGACAAACACTGTCAGGAGGTTGCATAATGAAGAGCCACCTTTCCTTCTTCAAGAGCATTTGCCACTAAGATGTTTTTCAGATGGCCATCCAATGGCTACTGTTTACGCGACTGAAGAATAGACGTGCTTGTAGCAGTGGTCATCACTGCTTTAGAATATACAAACAGGCAGATATATGTACACCTTGCATTATGCAAACATTATATCAACTTCTATAAGACAATTACACTGTCACAATTTTAATTAAATTTGACTTTGTTGTGGTTAAAGCTTCCATCAATTATAGGAGAAAGTAGTTGTTTTCGTTGTTTAGTAAAAACAAAGGCAATGCTTTTGTATTTATTTGAATCTTGGTTGAATTAAGTCAAACCAATAACGCATATTTGTAATCAACCCAAAAAATATATTGAGAAAACAATCATATGAGACTCAAATGACACTTTCCACCATGTAGTCACAGGAGCTTCACTATTTTCAGAAGTAACGTGTCCGAAGATGTTTGATTGAATGAAATTCAGAAGACTCTTACAGTCAATTAAGTTTCAGTGAGCTTTTGTACTTGTTACTTTCAGCATATCTTGGAATGGTTGTGGATGTGCAGCGCCGCAGTGCTGCTGTCGTTTATGATCTTGTCATCTTGTTTATGATCTTCTCATGAGACCAGCAGTCTGCAAGATCAGCCCAAGTTTATTTCTTAATGGTTGCTGTTACACTAAACTCCTGTTTTCTGGAGAGCATTGCTATTTCAGAAGTTTAAAAAAAAAAAAAAAAAGCTATGGTCCAAGTACTTTATTTAAGCCATCCTGGGGCAAAGTAACAAAGTAATGGCTAAAATGGTTGTATAGACTGGGACAGTGCCTAACAAATACATGTAATGGAAAAAAACCCCAAAACACATATTTTAAAACTACCAGAATCCCAATATAAAGAAAACCAAGGAAGTCTGAGTCAAGCAACCCAAAAGAAACATAATAATCACTGATATTGCAAGTAGATGGCTGTAAAACATGAAGACAGGGGCTGTTGTGTAGAATCTGTTCCAACAGCTCGTGCTGGTTTGTTTGATCCTCAGGACTTTTCAAATTTAAAATAAATCAACGTTACTCAACACCATTGAATCGCTGTTTTGAATCACCGTTTTGAATCACCCTCAGATTCAAAATGCTCTATGACCCCCTGATGTAGTGTCCGGCGCTCATGTGCCTTTCTTCGTGGAGTTTGCATGTGCAGAGGTGTGCGTGGATTTCCTCTCACAGTTCGAACGCACATGTTTTCAGTATCTCTTAATTGCCCATAGACAGTTGTCAGTGAGTGTGATTGACTATGTTCACCCTGTGATGGACTCAAATGGATAATCAGTTGGGAAAATTAGGAAAATACAAAAATATGGCCAGTTTTCACGACAAAAACAATGAAGAGGTCAGTAGATCAACTTAAAAGGGCTATATAGTTCAGTTTGTTGGTATTAGAGGAGAAAATATTTTAACGTTCACTAAATTCACAGGATAGTCCTCTTTGCTCTGTTTCAAGTGAGACAAAACTTTAAAGCCTTTCTTTTGTGTTTTTCTAAAATTCTTACCAGTATTAGTATGTGTGGTAACTATCTGTTACTGTGAACAAAACAAATTGGGAGTGAAAGGAGATATCTGTTTTTCAGGGTGCTGTCAGGGAAAATCTAGTTGTTTTTCTTCTGCTCACTGATCAGATGTACAATGGGCTTGAGGTGTAATGTGAATAAATCGCTCTCTACTCTAATTTTCATACATCTCCATGGACAGGCACCTGACGGGCGGATTACGGATTACATGGCCATCAAATATGGACACTTGTATTATGATTATTATCGTTTATGTTGGTTGCATGTATCTGCTCTTTCAAATGGAAAAAACACAGTGAAAACAAAACCTCAGAATACTTCTGGAGACTCTGTCCACATTTTGAGTGGGAAACCAAAATTTCACTTTCACATATTTGGGGTGGAAATGTCAGAAGGTCGTAAGTGAAAAAATAGTTTGAACTCGGAGGGAAGGTATGAAAATATGTCATTTTGAGAATGAGTTGTTATTTGTGCACAATTTGAGCTATTTGACCGACCTGGTGGCTCTTTAGGAAGGGTGGGCAGTTTATGTTCTATAGGAAACTTTGTGTGCAGCGAGCAGGACAGAGGCTCGTGACCTGGGTCACTACAGGAAGGACGTGGTGAGTCCAAGCATCCTCTGACCTGCCTGCTGCTTCCACACAGTCAGATGATGGCAAGACAGCTGTATGTCAATGCAACCACTGGTTACCTGCTCAGACAATTTCCCTTTGCGCCATTTATAGCATTATTGTATAAACATTTTTTTTTTCAGCTGTATCTACATGGTAAAGTGCACAAATGGAATATTCTAATATTTCTCTCAGATGTGTGAACAATTTAAAGATACATGACGTCATAGATATAGAGCATCAGGAGGCATCTCGACATGCACGGTCACACTTCAATATTGAATGCTGGTGATCTTCAGGCTCTCTGACACCTCATCAATAGAACCAAGGAGATTTAATAATGGGAACGACTGTGTGGGCTCAGACAAACTTCAAGAAATTGTTCTGTGAGCACAGTTCGTTCTGCCACACAGATGGAATATTCTATAAAAAAAAACCCAAACACAAATATGGTGGTTTATAAGCTACAGAGGAGCTGTCCCTTCCAGTTTGTTAAAGTCTGTGCTTTTCTGATTGCATTAAGAATTATTATCTATGGCATAAGCAGCTGACAAATCCGGAAAATTCAAAGTGCATTGAGGTTTGAGAGCAACATCTGCTTCGATCACTTTTTCGATGCTTTTTCACCTTCATATTTCCACAAGACGAGGATAAACCATATACTGCATCCAATGTTGTGAACGAGAATCCTGCTAAAACATTCCTCTCCCAAAATTCCTGCAGTTGGTTTTATGATGGATTTTATTACTGAAAGTGCTAGTAATTATTTTGATTTGTTACACGACACCAGATGTGTGACATTATTTAACAGGTCGCAGGTCAGTAATTCACGCTTGTGCTCATTCTGCTGAGGTCCGTCTTTTCATTGATCTTCCACTAGAATAAATTCAGATGCTGTTTAATCGGAAACGTCTTTAAAACACAGGCAGCGTTTTACTTTATTCATCATGTTTGCTGTTCTGTCTTTAAAGAATACGGTTGTATGTACGGTTACAAATCAATACTTGCAAATGCTATGTACATGTTAATGTACACTCAAAGTGCCACTATCGCTCTCAGTTAACTAATATGCCGGATTAGACTTGCCATTTTAATGAAAGTATTTTTGACAATTTCATTCAATTCAGCGTTTCCCAAATCAAACTGAAGGCTGCTTCCTGTCCTCCAGGGTGGAGCAGGCCGATCTGACCCTGGTGGTGGTGGACTGTGTGCGCCTCCCTTCAGGTGAAGGAGGCGCTGTGGCCTCCCTGCAGGAGCACCTCAGGACTGTGCTGCAGCAACGTCCCAATACAGGTTTGATGTCAAAGACCCACAACTCGTAGAAGCTACATTTTAATGGCACCTCGAGCGGAATAAAGCGGAGCATATGACTTTTATTGGCCTCTTTTTCCTCAACTCTGAGGTGAATTTCGGTGCTTGTCGGTGTAGAAAGCGAAACTCACTGGACAGTCACTTTGAAGGTTATCGTGCTCAGATGTGTCATTTATTTCTTCACACTACAATGTGCTGATGCTTACTTGCACTTTCTTTTTTAGTATTACTGGCCAAGATGTCACAGGATGTAAAGTCAGATTTTAATTCTAAAAATGACGTCAATGTGTTTCCTCGCCACGCCCTGCAGACAAGTGTCTCCTGGTTCTCAACAAGGCGGATCTGCTCTCTGAGATGCAGAGAAGGAGGCTGAACGAGGAGCTGAGCGGAGGCGCTGCTGGACTCCCTCCCGTCTGTCTGGTCTCCTGTCAGACTCATGAAGGACTGGCGGGTTTCCTCACTGTCCTGCACAGCCGAGTCCAGACGCTGTGAGCTCCTATTAGGGCTGATTTAGTTTGCTGTAACAGTGGTGCATCTACACATTTAAACTGTTTTATCTATTATACTGTATTTATTTATGTTCGTTTGCCCATTTCATACCGACATTGTCACGAAACAGGCCATCGAAATGTATATTTATGGATGTTGAAACTTTGCCTTTCTACCGTCTGATCTTAAACATAAACTCTAACACTCTTTTTTAATGAGGTAATGATCGTAGGAGATTTTCAAGAGAACAAAATCTTCAGAGGTTCAGTTCAATTCCATTTACTTGTATTTCTTTACTCATTGCACCAATGACATCATTCATCTCATAACACTTAATTTGCAGGTTCTTCTTCTTCTAAACATTATTTCATGATTGCGTCTTTAGTTCACAAATAAGGGAAAACATCTGATCTATTGATATATTACTATTAAATAATTCATTTTACGATACTGCAAATTATATTTGTATGATTTTTATGACCCAAATATTGAGAATAAATCTTTAAAATTTGGAAGTTTTGCTTTCTATATTATGAGAAAACAATTTACTTTTCATTTAAATAAATTTTTTTGTCATGAATATACAGTGAGGCGAATGTTTTGATAAACATAGAATAACCCAATTTGGCCCTACATAAACAATTGTAGAGGAAAAAGATAGTTTTGGTGAGGGGATCATAAAAACCCAGTTGACAAACAAGTTTGTCCAGCTCATGGGCAAGATGTTGTATTTTATATAATACCGTACAGTATATAATACAACATATTAATTATATAATTTGATGAATGAATGTAATCACTAACGCTGAAGTTCTTGTTTTAGTTTTATTTTACATTTTTTATATAAATTGAGAAGCAATGCTGTGGTTCATCATTTACGCTCAACGTTTTGCTATAGATGTGGTGACCCTCTGTCTGGTGGCCCCACGCTGACCCAGGCCCGCCACAGGGCCCACCTGCAGCAGTGCACGGCGTCCCTGGCTCAGTACCAGCGGTACCGGGACCGGGACCTGGCCCTGGCGGCCGAAGGCGTCCGGCTCGCTCTCACCAGCCTGGGCCGGATCACCGGACGGGTTGGGGCAGAGGAGATCCTGGATATCATCTTCAAAGACTTCTGCATTGGAAAAAAGATAAGTAAGAGTGAAAACACAAGGGCCGTGGCATCGCCGCTCCCTCGCACAGGAAGTCTGCATTCCCGCCGTCTCACAGTATCAGTGGAGAGGACGGGGCAAACGGGGCGCCGCCTCGGCCCGGTGCCAGGCTGAAAAGAATGAAGTTCACATTCTTGGCTGCGGAATACTGCGATTCCCCTGGCACACAAATGTTTGTTTTCTATGCGAAAGCTTTTTATCCGACCGAAATATTTTTAGCTTGATGTGCAGGTGCCTCAGAGGCCCAATGAAATGGACATGTGTTTGGCAGTTCTTGACTCGGACTCTAATAATAGTTTGCGGGACGCCTTTGATAGGCGAATATGGGCCTTCTGGGCTGCAGCGTAGCAGCCAAGATGTTTTATAATAAAAGTGCATACCACTGCAAGGTCAAGGATGTTTACTTGTTATGCAGGAAAATGGAATCATATTATTATTATTATGTTTGTTCTGTGGTGGGGAGGAGCAGGGATATGTGAATGTGTCCAGTCATTGCACACAGACTGCAGCTGCCTTGAAAGCAATGATTCTAGATCACTGTGCTGTAGGAATGGGAAGGATCTCTTACACTCTGATATGTGTTCTTCCCTTTTTATTTTATTGTTTTTAAAGGTACATACCATTAATGTGACTTCACCTGGAAACCAAACCAAAGGCATAAAATAAACGTGAGCGAGCTGCTAAAGTGTGAAGGTATCTGCACTTGAAACGACAATAATACAATCAGAAGTAGATTTTTTTTTCCGCTCTGCGTTGCACTTTATGTCCCCGGATACGACGTCCCGCTGGGTGTGAGCTCATCCTTCCCACTCGGTCCAGGATACAGGCACAGTTAGTCAAAGAGTCTGTTTCAGGTTTCTGCTGCTCAACAGATGGCAGTCATCTTCCTCCCATCATCGCCTGTGACGGACAAAAGAAAATCATCTTCAGTTTTATTTTCTTGGATAATTATTTTCTACTATGAATGTTTAATAAAATTTTCAAACAAGGCACAGTATTCTGTAAAGTCACGGAAAATCCTATTTGGGCTGTGTTAGTTTTTTTGTGTGTTTTTTTTTATTCCTTCCACTGTCCAAAGGAATTCCTATTAAGTTAAATGGTGAATCTAATTTGCCTGTATAGGTTCTGTAAAGTGTGTGCCTGTAATCCTCGATGGGATATGGAGATAGAGAAGAATTCTTTGTCTGTTTGCCTTTTTTCTCTGTTGGTTGGTTTCCTTGATTAAATGATTTGCTAACTGACATCATAAGTGCCTCTTGCTGCTTTATTACTCAATGACCTAGTTGATTTATTCGTGGTTATTATACACAGTAGCATCCCTACCCGTGAATGAGAACGACTCCTTGATACTATAAACTGAACACAATACCACCGAGCTGCTGACAGGTGTGCTTTTATTTCGCCCTTTCGCTCTTCGAGCTGCACTTTCAGTCGAGGTGTGCTAAAAAGCAAAAGACATACAATAAGTAGAGAAAGTCAGAGTGACCCCACTCCCCTCTGTGGGAAAGCAACGTTTTTTGGAGGCGATGCCGTCTGTGCCCTTTGTTCCCCTGTCAATCGGCCAACGATCAAATATTTATGTTTCCTCGTTGAACTCCTCACCCGTCTTCCCCCGGCTGGCTTCTTCTGTCCAGGTCTCTGACGACATTTGCCCGATGTGCACCACCCTGAGCCGCGGCGCTTCTGCCTATTTGTCTCCCCTCTCCACCTGACCTTTCCTCTTTCCGCAGAACTCTGCCAGCCTCAGCCTCCTCTTTCATGTCCTCCGTGATTAATTACAACTCGGGGGAAGTTTAAGCTAAAAGTGGGACACTCAGATTAGTGGCAGTAAATTTTTTTTGAACTTTGTTCCTTTGAAGTGTTGCCAGCGTGTGCGCAGTATCCTTAGATTGCACTGTTTACTACAGACAGCTCTGTGACAGTTTGTGAGAGGATGGATATCAATAGAGGACTGGATAATCTGTTATACTTGACAGCTTACGCTCTGAAATATAAGCATGACTTTTAGCCACGTGAGCAATATGTCTCATTTAGTGCCAAAAATGTATTGTTCTGTCAACAACTCCAAATTGCTTTGTAGGCATCACAAGTTTGTTATGCAAGTTTCCTTATTTCTTGACCAACAAAGGTTTGTTTAGGATTGCGATTGTTGCAATTTTACAACAAAACAAAACGATATTTTATTTGGTCAAAAAGTTGAGATTCACAACAAAACAAAGTTGATATATGCATATTTGTTTCAACTGTACCTTTATGTTGGTGCTGTTGGTTTTGTGTAAATGCATTTAAAAAGTACTTTTCAAAAACACATGCCCTGTGAGCGATGCTGGAGGAATATAATTCAAACTCTATTTATATACTTTATTAATCTATCATGAAATTCTATGTAAATATAAGTGCTTCTCAAATTGATACTAAAAGCAGGTTGAATAAGTTCCAATGTAAAGATACGCAAAGATACCCACATTATCAAGTACAGAGCTTCTTAAATATGATTTCTGAGAAAAAGTAGAAGAAAAGCTTTCCTTCAGGTACTGCGGTTTCTTCCCATAGTCCAAAAACATGCATGTGAGGTTAATTAGTGACTCTAAACAGCTCCTAAATATGAATGTGTGGTTGTTTCTCTATGTGGACCCTTCATTAGCCCGGCTCCAGCGCCCTGAAAATCATAGCAGGATAAAGATGTGTAGAAGACTGAACAATGATTGACCATACATTTTAGTTTGAAGGGAGCTAATTTAATAGTTTAAGTAGTACTTTACATTCACATCCGTAGAGTTGTGATGTGAAGTATACATGCATGTCTTACACCAGATGAAATGTCTAAAGACGAAATCATCACATTTCAACACAAAAACAATGTTGACATCTATTGTACATCTTAAGTGAATGTGTTCAACAAATGTCAGAATATTAGAGATGATTTTCCCTGAGGAACCTTTCATTCGGCCGACTTCGTTGTCTGGTTCCGTCTCCTCGCTGACTGATGACGGGGACTTTCAGCCTGTCGGTTTCCCCTGCTTGTGATTAATGAGCTTAACTGACACGTGAGGCTGCTGCAGCTCGGTCCAGTACAGCCCGTTCCAGCCTGCACCCCTCTGACTTAAAGCCAGGGAGTGTTCAGGACTGTACATACATTAAACAAAGGATTTCCTGCAGACTCACTCACCTGCAACACATCCATCAGAGCAGAGAGCTTTTTTTTTCTATTTTACACATGGAAATGACCCTGAATATTTGTCTCAATTGTTTTCATCAGTTTTGTTTTCATAACTCACTAAAGAAAAGCTCATTATACTTTTTCCCATTTCCAAATGTTTGTAGGCTTTATAATTACTTAAATTCATCGCTTCAGTCACTGCAAATGTACACTTTAAATTTAATAACTACTTCTTTAACTCATGAACACCACTGTTTATTTAAAGCACATAATTAGACATTTTTCCAAAGAGGCAAGTAAATATTTTTAAAATAGCATGCCACCTGTCATTAAAGCTCAAAATGACATAGGCTGGGTTAAAATAAGATCTAGTCTTGGGTTTTCAGCTGTCAGTATCACCTTGGCCTTTCAATGATATGTAATCACAAAGGTGAAGGTCTTGTTTAATTTTTGGGAGCTTTTTCAAGAGCAGCATCTCCTGGTCCACATGGCTTCCAGAGATTGGGGTTAATACAATACATTTATGGATCTTCACTTAGTTTTTAGTTGATCAGATATTTGTCTTCTGAAGTAGTTGAAGGCCTGGACCTATTTTTGTGGAAAGCAAGTAGTTAAAGGACCATGTTGTTTTATGAAGTGCGTACGTAGTGGTGTAGCATTGACCTGCTACATAAGAACAGATGAACAGACATCTGAAACACAAGTTAATGCCCTTGTACATACTCTTTTAAGACTTTGATTTTTTTCCCTCTAATAATCGTTAAAAAAAACACACAGCAGATGTTTTCAGCTTTGAACTGGCTGTGCTCATTGCTTTGTGCTCCTGAGAGGAAAAGGAAGTAGTAAAGCCTGAAAACAGTTCCTATAATAGCTACTGTACCTGTAAAATACACCATAAAAATGGCGATTAATAAAGCCTGTTTTTTTTCTCTCTCCTTTCAGTGACATGTTTCTTTTTCCCTCTTATTTTTGACAGACAACAGAACGCTGTTTAACGTGACGATCATCCGTCATCCTGTCTGCACTCACATTCGTGTACATTTAAAAACATGAGAATGACTTTATGTCTGTTCAGATCAGGTGTCAGGTGCAGAGAAGTTAATAACTCCCGCCTGAAGTGTCAATCGGCTCTTTGGGAAACATTCTGTGCTCGTATTGGATAAAGAGATCATCCAAAGGTGAGGTTTTTTTTCTTCTTCATATGTTTAATCATGTTTCTGTGATTAAAAAACAAAACAAAACAGATTTTACAGTCTAAATCAACATCAGTGACACATCGGAAAATATTTACATCACTGTCCATGCACATTTCACTTTCATCCCAGTGTGAAGACATTAACATTTATCACAGCAAAAATCCAAAATCATACACATTGATTTTTAGTTACAGGTGGAAATAAACAACATAGCAGTAAATTAATGTTTTCAATGAAACTATATATTATTTACAAGAAGGCTCTGTTGAAGTGTGCAGTAGTGGGAGTATATACATGCTTTTGTAGAAATGCTGATCACAGTTTCATTTGAATTGGCTGCCCTCCCTCAGAGGAAAAGCCGCTGAAGCGACAGAACGGATGAGTGGATTATTTCATCCAACCTGGAAGACAAAACATTCACTACAGTTACATAATCTTGTCATCAGTGGACCAAATATTTTAGCGTTGTTGAGGACACAAACACACTCCCTGCGGGCAGTTTGGGGCAGAAACACAAATGTTTTGTTGTAGCTGCTATTTTTAACGTGATGGCTCTGAGATGGGAACGTTGCCACGTCACTGCAGACATAAATATTTCTCCAAATGTTGGATTGCTGTGACATTTCGCAGCAGACGTTCAAGCTTCTTCCCAGGATGCATTGAGAAAACTTTGGCGCGCTCTTCAAATAGTAAAATAATTGCCTTTTAACACACACACGTTTTTTGGTGCCACCATGAGATGGAAATCAGAACGCAGCTCTAATTAGAGCTGATTTTTAACAGTATGGTTTAAGTCATTGTATTGCTATATGCAGCACATCACAACAGGCCTGCACATGAATGAACCAACCAAAAAAAAAAACAACTTCCATCATAATTTGACTTTATTTTCATTACTTTTTGTAAAATCTTCTTTTTACCGTCTATCGGCCCTGCTGCGAGACTCCTGGGACGCTGGGAACTTTAGGAGGGCCCGTCTGCAAAGGATACACAAATAATTATTGTTAGTCACAGTTCCCACCTTTGTGCAGCTTCTTCTTTTTTTTTCCCCTGATACCTCTGTACTGGGTAATTGGCTCAAGCGCCCTGCAACCCTGAACAGGATGGATGGATGGATGGATGGATGGATGGATGGATGGATGGATGGATGGATGGATGGATGGATGGATGGATGGATGGATGCGGGGGGGCTGTGGTTCAGCTGGTAAAGTGATTGTGAATGAATGGGTGAATGTGATGAAGCGCCGTGGGGGCACCTAAAGCATATATAAGTGAAATCTATTTACCATTTATCGTCATCCACTGCATTGTCATGAAAGGCTTCCATTTAAAATGATCTCAACAAGCACCTTATATAAAGCTAAGCGCTCTCTCAACGTAAATGTTGCTTTTCAATGACTTTAAATGTCTTTTGTCTTTAGTTTGTACTTTGGAGATCTGACTGTGCTCCTGATTTTATGCTTAACTCTCTTGAAAACGATGTGCTTTCAGTAGCAACTGCTTGGTTCAACAAAGATTTTAAGTACATTAAATTGTAACAGCAGCACAGGAGGTGGAGGATACGTTTTTACGTTGTTTCATCGCTGCTTTTTTTTGTCAAGTAAATCCCCCAAATTACTTTGTGTGTGTGCAAAACTGTCAATGGTTGATGGCACGTGTGGTCATGTCCTTTACTGAGCAGCTGGGCCAACGTGTATTTCTTTTACCTTGGAGTTGGACAGCATTGTTTGGAGTGTTTGAATCTCTTTCTCTCTCAGAGCCAGACTGTCCTCTTGCAGCCTCTTTTGCTCTCTCAGTCTGTTCTGCTCCATCAACAATTTCTCCACCTGAAAGATGTGCATGTTAGAAGAACAATTCTTGTTTGCATCATTTTCTCCTTGATGGTACCAGGATTCAACCTTTTTGGGGGAAGAAGATAAAAAAGCAGATAACGTTCATTTAATTTGTAAATCACACAAGTTTAATAAGTACATATAAGAGGGGAATTATTTTAGTACATTTCTACCTCAGGCCTCAGTTTCCACCCACACATAAGCCTTTCGTGGTCAAACATCATTCACCTGGTCGTCGTGGGTCTTCTGTTTGAGCTCTGACTGTCGGGCGGCGTGGGCGACAGCCTCGCTGCGGCTGCGTTCACACTGCTTCGCCTCCACGCTCAGGTGTGCATTAAGCACCTCAAGACGACTCGACTGCACCTGGATCTCAGCCACCTGGTAGCAGAAAATATATATATCTCTTGAAGTGCTTTATATGCAAGGTCTCAAGTCTCTTTAGTGATGCTCTGTTGAACTCTGCAGTTGGTAGCAGCAGACAGATAAATAGCTGTAGTAGAAGAACGTATTCTATCTAATTTGAGTAAAAAAAAAAAAAAAAAAAGATGTTATTTGTTCTTGTAATAAATAATCTATTTGTGTTAATTGGAAATTCATGTCACATTTGAAAAAAACAAAACAAAAACAAAATTCTCCCTGTGGAAACACTTGCCCTGGACATTAAAGTTTATAACCTCCACAGTCTCTTGCAATGATGACAGAAATGAATGCAGATTTAAGCTCTGATCATTTTGTCCTTGAAAAGTAATTTTCTTTGCTTGTAAAATACTTGCTGAACACGTGGTTTCTGATTCATGTCGACTGATTTTTGTCGATTGATGACTGTCAAGGTTATTTGATCATGTTTAATGTCATTTTTTGTGTTGTTTAGCACATATGTTTTTTTCCCTGTGTTTATAGGTGCTACTTTTTGTACATTTGTATCCAGACTATTTTCAACTGTCAACTGAATTACCATCATTTTAAACCTCCAAGGAAAGTATAAAGGAAATCCAAGGAAGGATGATTCACAATAGATTCACTCCTTAATGTCGTGAACAAAAAGGTGACTGATTGAGCTACTGTTATATAATATATTGTTCCAATTTCAAGGTTTTTTTTGGCGGGAGAGAACTTGTTCTCTGACGTCTGCCTGGATGATCATCATTGAAGCCTCCTCAGTGGCGAGAGTTCTCGCTGAAAAACAAATTATCTTTGACCCGAGTCGGAGTTTTATATCCAAACAAAATATTGCTTTAGGAGTCAAACAGATACTTAACGAGACTTTGTGTTTTGTTCAGCTGCACAATGCTGCTGTATCAGCAGAGACACACACGTCACCTCTGCTCTGACCTCAAGTTCACACCGCAGGACATTTGTCTCTTTAGCTGGATTTATCAGGAGTGATGCAGAGCGGAAACTTCCTCCCCTGAGGAGACCGTTTCCCATCCAGCTCCTAGTCTGGAATATTCCAGCTTCTCCCTTCAGTATCGCGAAAAGGAAGTTTATTTCATACTAAAATATTAACTCTGAAGACACTAAAGAAACTGTTTCATTAAACATTATTGATGTGGGAACTTTCTTTGTAATATTTTACAAAGAAAAAAAAAACCAATATCATGAGTAAGATTTATTTCCTATTAAATAAGACTGCAGACTCCCTCTGGTCCTTAATTCGCCAAACAATTCAGTGAAGCTAGAAGCTGGCAGACTCGTCTACTTTCCCAAACAAAAGAAGAAGGTTCCTTTAAAAAAATAAACAAAAGAACCACTGAGCAGTTTCCTTGCTTGGTTTATGATTACACAGTAATAAATGTTTCTGCATCCCAGTTACTGTCAAGTTGGATCATTTCTTGATAACAAATGTTTCTTGTATTTCCATTATTAGAGAGTGTGTGAACATTATTGTGGAGGAAATATGAAACTTCTCTCACCTTGTCACCCACACTGTTCAGATACAGCTGGAACTTGTTCTCCACGTCTCTGGACAGGTTGGTGCAGCTGTTTCTGATCTTTTCCATTTCCTCCTGCTGGCGGTTGCAGGTGAGGTGAAAGGTGAGCTGATGAGGGAATAGAGTGTTGATCCGGTTCAGGAAATCCCGAGTCACCACCTGGATCCCATCCAGCGAATGCACAAAATCCTCTTTGCATTTCCTGGTTTGGCAAAGATCATTCAAATAAAAGTCAGTATGTTTCTTTGGGACGTTTTCAGCCTCCTGCAATGAGCAGTGGGAGGTTTACTGTCCGTACCGCGTGAAGGTGGTGAGCTGCTCCTTCACCACGGTGTTCTCACGGCGCAGGTTGATCACATCCTCTGTGACCTTGTCTCGGTCCTTCAGGGCGTTGTCCCTCTCGTGGCTCAGATACTGAACCGTCTGAGAGAAGTTTGAATTTATGAGGGTGATCATCGCTCTCTGCTGAGCGTTGAGGCTCTGCAGGGACTTTAACTCACCTGGAATGATTCGGAGAACAATTGTTATCACACTGATAAAAGCACCTTTAAGTGGGTTGGTCCATTTTTCTGTCACTGCGTTGTAAAGAAATATAGCATCATTTATTAAAACTATAGTGGTGGCTTATGAGATTTCAGAAGTAAATCTTGGTTAGCAGGTGGGTTTTTTTATGTCTGTTTCAACACAGTGTCACTGTAATAGTCAACAAGTGTGCAAATATAACTAGCAATGAAGGGTTATTAATAATAAACTAAATAGAATTAACATGAGATTAACCTTGGATCCCAGAAGTTTTTACTCAATAAAGCCAGTCACTTGTTATATATTATAAATATATCTGATATGGGACAACTAAATCTTCTACTGTTCTTCAATTTTATTGAATAATTTTTTTTCTTTATATAATTCTACATATGATTTACTATTTACTATTTGCTCTACTTTGTTATTCTATTCAGGCTGTGATAAATATTTACAGTACATGAGAAAAACGATATGAAAAGCGAATAACACATTTGTGATGTGAAGTGAACATATTAGAAACAATGATATTAATAATAAAACCAAAGGTATTGTGGTACGCACTGCTTGTGGTGAGCATAGGAGGAGGCTGCATGGGAGTGGGAGTCCGCTGTCCCAACAATCTTATTGTTGCAGCTTTTGTACCTTCACACACCGTCTGTAAGAAGAGAAGACATGAGAATTTATTTGAATATTGATGGATCATTGTTTCATTTTATCACCATGGTAAAACAATGAAAAAAAAAAAAAAGAAAGCCATGAAGATGCAAAAAGTTTTATTTTTGTCTTTAATGCTCCTCTTCACTTACTAGTTTAATTGTCAACCCCTGCACCGTTGCGTTGGCCTCCGCTTTCAGCTTTTCCATCTCCTTCAGCAGAGCATCTTTCTCAGCCGTGCGAGCTCCCAGCTGAGCTCCCAGCTCGCCTTTCTCCTTCCTCAGCTGGATGTTGTTCTCACTCAGCCGGTTGAAGCTCGTCTCCAGCTCCTTCACAGGGCAAAAAAATACGATCACTCACCATCACTCTTAAATACTGCCAAATGCAAAGACATAAAAACAACAACTGTTGTTGTCATTTGGAACACTGAAAGAATCTAAGAGTCTTCCTTGGTTTTCAGGCAGAAGAAACTCTTTGTGAAGAAAATTGAAGAGACAAGCAAAGAAAATTCTTTTTAAAATTGATTGAAATATATGTTTGGTTTAACGGGTCACTATGACAATAAACACCAGAGGAAATGACTGACCTTGACCCTTTTCTCCTCTGCAGACTTCTCCGGCTGTCCATAAATGAGAAAGAGCACCAAGCTGACAATAATGAGGGACTGGATGAGAGAAGAAAAGAAGAAGATGATCCTCATGTAGTAACCACAGCTCTTCCCTTTGGACCGGTGCAGTGGTTCCCTTGCATCCAGGCCAAACTTGGCTCTGGAGTAGCTGGAACTGTACATGACCGGTGGAGGTGAAATGGTTGCAGCTGACGGAGGATCTCAAAAACAACGAATGTATTGTGTGGGAACGATCCACACGCAGACTCCAGTCTGAGATGAGCTTCTATGCAGAACAGGTGCTGAGGCTTGCAGAACGATTGCAGTCAGAAGGGAAAGGAAGAACTTGAAGTTGTGTCCAGACGTTTTCTTCCCCCGGAGCTCTCCAAACGCTGAATGGGTGCACAAATATGCAGCCAGAAATGGCATTTGTGGATGGATGTAAACAATGGCCCTTAGGTGTATAAAGGGGCCATGTTTATAAACGGTACTGGAGGCACACTTCCAGTCCATCCTGGCCCTCCCCTCTCCTTCCCTCTCCTCCCTCACGTACCTCCAGCTGCACGAGTCATCACACATTTTTCATGGACTTGTCAGCAGCAAAAAGAGCACTTTAAAAAAAAAAAAAAAAAAATGTCTTTCCAGACATATTATGATGCAGTAATTTGTGCTGGATACATTCAGCACACAGAGGGAAATAAAGTGCGACCGGCTCACAAAACGATGATTCATGAATGTGTAAAATGCGCATAAAAGCACCTGTACAGGCGCACCAGAGTCAATTTGTTTTACTGATTTCCAACTCTGTCTTGTTGGAAGTATTGATAATTGCACTTACACAACTAAGATAACATACTTTAGATTAAGTCACAATTGATGCCATTTATACTGTTCTACTTTATTTTTGTTTATACAGATCAAGAAAGGCTTCAATGTGGGTTTTCTTTCCATGAAAATATGGTAAGACTGTACAGACAACTGGAAGCCTAATTTAATGTGCTTGGAGCTGATGCATTTAAAAGGCTTAAAAAATATACTATTGTGTCTCACTTCAATACAATATTATCATTAAAAGTTTGATGGCACACAAAGATCGCTGTACCAATACTCGGCTTACGTCAAGATAAAGCATGTCCGATTTTGTGAAGCATGTCTGTCAAGCAACAGATTTGACTTTGTTGTCAGTCAGTGATTGTGGTTCTGTCTTTCAGTTTACAAAAGATAAGTTAGAATCTGATAGTGAAACTCGTGAAATCACTTTTCTACTCATTCTCATCCACAGATCTGTCGGTCCGTGACTTTAGGGGAAGGGATTGCAGATTAAAAATGTTGCCCAGATAAATCCTGATAATGCTCCAATAAACAATGCAAATTGTGTAGGGAGCCAGAGCAGAAAATACCAAGCAAATCCAAAAATTGCAGCATATCCTGTTCTAAGTAAAAACGGAAGGGAGTCATGGCAGTGAAGGAGTGAGGGAATGAAAACAATGGGGACCTGTCAGTCTTCAGGGGTGAGGGAATAACAAATCCCCCCTGGATCTGCTGTTATCTGGACTGGTGACGTGAAAAACAGTCAGGCCTGCTGGGGAAGGGTGTGAAAGGGGAAAGGTCCTCTAAACCTGGGGGCTTTCCTGCTGCCCATTGTCTCCCTGACAACCTGCATTTTGAGGGGGGGGGGACTAATCTATGAAGGAGGGCTGGAATGACAGCAGATGAAGAAGCAAGACCGAGACTTAAGATACCTTCTGGACATAAACAGGAAACCAAACGACGTTAGACTGTGACAAAACACCTCGAGAGATAACCGACTTGACATCTTTAAAACGACAGGAGTAATAGTCATGCTGAAGAACAGATACTCTTACAGCTCCATCACCTCAAACTGTCAGGGAACACAGATACATGTTTCTGCTGAGTAAAGACAATGACTAACACATTTAGGCAAACAAAAAAAAAGATGGTCTAACCATCATTTGGCACGGGATTAAATCTTAAGAAATTCAATAATTGTGAATTTAGGGAATTAAATGTGATTTGTATACATTTAATGCTGGTTTCCAAGGTGTTGAGTCTCTCTGAGCCAGTCTCGTTTCCCTCAGGAGGGCCTTTGCTGCCACCTGCTGGGCAGAACGACAACTCAGCCTCTTCCTAAACCCAAACCAACACTATAAAGATGGAACACACACAAGATTTAATCTGCTGCTTTAATTCATGGGAAGGGTTTCTAAGAGTTCATATGCATTTTTTTCCTTAATAACTAAACATTCATAGAGGTCAATGTGAAGAAACGACAACAAAAAAACACTTATGCACGAAAACATGTTTGTCATCTGTGCTTTATAAAACAGGACATACCTAACAACAGTGACCGACTGAAAAAAGACAAAAACCTGTAAATCACATAGAATTTCATTGCTTTCAGAAACCTGCTTAGGGACAAAATAAAACCATGTCCTTTGATTTCCCATGTTAAGACAAAAAAAAAAAAAAGAAAATCATCATTTAAAAATAATCAGCTTTTAAAAAGCTTTAAATAACCATCATCTCGTCTTCCTGCGCCGTTACAGAATCATCCCATCACTTCCAGACTTCCAGAAATCTCACATCTGGTAACCAGAACAGCTTATTTCCATAGATCAAGACAACCACTGACTAATCAATTATCAGGAAGAAAATTGATTTGGAGGCAACAAACGCAACGTAAAAAGAAAACAAAAACAAACAAACAAAAAAAAAGACCCTTTAAAATTAACAATAAAATATTGCTGAAATCATTCATGTGTTTGTTCTGATAAACTAATAGTACATATGTGTGTGTTTACTGTATTTCACAGAGTGGTGGGGCTTTATTTTTTTCTTCTTTTTTTTTTTTAAGTTCGTAACATTTCAGACCGTCGCTTCCACATCCTGAGAGTCGTCTTCCTCCAGCAGGCTGTGCGAGGCTTTCTTCTGCGAAGGTCTTTGTAACGGGTGGGCCAGCAGTTTGGCCATACAGTTGTACAGCTTGGAGACGGGTCCGTTCAGCGACGCCTCGTAGCAATAACACATTTCCTTGATGGCGAGTTTGCAGAATGCCATGTAGTTCAACTGGAGAAAAGGGAAACGCTCTGTCAGACAAGAAAACACCAAAACGTAGTAGCACGAGTTTGTATGCGTTTCGACGACGGAATCAAATCAACTGTATTCGATCGATAATCTATAAATGTGTTGAATGGCTCCCACGGATTTCGCCTGATGGCATGTCCACCATGTGAGTGGATTGTGCATGTCAGTCAAGTTTTTAGTGGGAATAATTTGAATCACAGCAAATATATTATTCATTTAATGTGAAATCACTTAAGGCTTATTAATTACCTAAAAATAGTGACACTATTTTGGTCTTGTCACAGCGACTGAAAGCTTTATTACATTACATTTGTATAAAAACGATTGTGTAGAAAACTCATACGTACTAAAACAATGGCAACAGCTGTCATCAAAGTTGATTTAAATATGTAAGATAATTATTATTATAATAAAAATATGCTGTGTGGCCTTATGAGGTCATGTTAGGTTTATGCTGCAGTGTTAATGGTAGAAGTAGTACTCAACTCAACAGCAGCAGAATCCGTGTAGAAATGATTCACTGCAATTATAAAACTTTCTATCATGTTAATGTGCACTATAATGAACTGCAAAATGTGACGGGCTAATGTGTTCTTACAATCGCCACCTTGCACCGTTAAAGCACTCTGCAAAAACAATCAAAACAATATTGTGAATTTCAATGTAATTCGCAAGCAGGTTGTCAACATAAAGTAAACTACGACAAAAACTGACCGTTTCTTCTTAAAATAACAGAAAAGGTTGTCGAACTCCTTCTTTTGCCTGGTGTGCATCATAACACAAAAACAAAAAAAAACAAAAAAACAAGATGACCTCTAACATTGTGTCCACTCACCACCCAGTTGGTCCCATCTTCCAGCTCCTCGCCGTTGTGTAAATATATCAAATCAAAGTAAAAATACGGCGACTGCAGCATTTTCTGCAACAGGACAGAAAGACAGAAAGACACGCATGACTTTGGTTTGAACAGACGAGTGAGACTCACATTCTCATAAATGAATCCAGAAGTTATTGTCATATTCTTCCTGAACACCTTGTCTGAACTTAACATAGAAAAGACCAGTAAATATTAGCTTGCTGGCAGCTTAATAGCCGTAAAGAGCAAAAAAATTTTTTAACAAACATGCTAATTAATTCTCTTGCAGAATAACTGATCAACTCAAATCTGTCAGCAAATATGAGTCATCTTTCTTTTTTGCTGTGCTTTTTTCATGACACATGAAATTTAATAATCACATTTTGTCTTTATGCAGTCAGATAATATAGTCAAATGATGTATTTTCGGACTTTTAGATGATTTATGAAGCAGAAAAACCTGCTAGAAAGGCAATACATGTATATTTTTATAAATGTATGGGAAGCTATTTACTGTCAAATAGTGAATAAAAGGGAAAACGTGGTTAAAGAAATGTCGATGTTAAGGAAATGAAAACGATATTTATGGCTTCAGCATATTTTATATTCTCGTGAGTTATATTAATAATGACAGAGAAGCGTGTTGGTAGTGTTGGAGTTTAAAAAAAACAAAAAAAACAGGTGTGCATTAAGTCTGTTTGGCAGCTAAGGCTTACAATATGAGATGACGAACTGCCTGGTGGTGTCAGAACAAGAGACGGGAATTGCAACCAATGGCGAAAAATGAGTAGTTGATAGAAACAAAAAAAAAAGAAGTTGTACTTACACTGACCGCCTCAGACAGGTTGAACTGCAGCTGCCCGGCACGGCGGCTGTAAATAAGCACCGTCCGAACCACATATGGTGGCGAATCTGTCTGAACGTTCTCCAATACGGGCAGCTCAATTTTCTGACGTCTACAAGTTTAACGGAAAAGGTTTCAATTAAAAACAAAAAAAAAAAACACCAGGGTAAAACGTATATTCTAATATGTATGCTGCAGGCTTATAGTCTCTAGATACTCACATGACATTAAGAAGATCTTCCAGGTCTAAATGGGACAGTTAAGGCTCAACATACAGAAAAAGCTCTCTAATTGTAGATTTTCCGGCTTTATGCTTCACTTGTGAGAGAAAGGATACTGAAGGACTCGCACACGTTGGTCTCCAGATCATACAGGCAGCTGCACAGCTCCCTGGGGTCGGACGTGAAACCTGAGAGCTGCAACATATGCAAGCGTGTCTTCAACTGAATATGATACAGGTAAACCCCCGCGCTCGCAAAACAAACAAACACAGAACAGGCGTCAACAAAACAAACAAGAGCATCCTTGCTACAGAACTATGTTCACCACTCATTGACCTGTTCAAGGAAATCATGTTCCTGTTGACCTGACAAGAAGGGAAAACATGACCAAACGTCAACTTTATACTGTTTCTTTAGCTTTTCCTTCTCTGCTTTGGACAAGGAAAAAAATGTTTTATTAAATTAAACAGCAGCTTCCTCCACTTACCCACAGAGCGTCATCATTGATGACAACCAGAGCAAACTCGTGCCGTTTGTCAACATCGTGTTTCGTTCTGACAAACATCTCGATCATCTTTTGGGAAATATTCAGAGCATTTGTTTGAGACCTAAAGTGGAAAAAAAAAAAAAGACAGACAGATTAGTGATAGACGTTGTTTCCACACGGTTACTGGATCCCAAAAGTGTGCAGAGCGGCAGATTACCCATTGAAGGACTCCAGCTTTGGTAAAGACATCTCTTCAGAGAGATCCAAGCAGATAATCTGGAAACAGCAACACACTGAAATCACTCCGATTACACCTGTGAAACTTCGTAAAACCAGAGATGATCAGGCACCCACCACTTTCTCCGGGCAGTTAACTCGGGGAGCTCGCAGCCGGGTCTGTGATGGTAGAGGGACGGATATGGGTATGGTGCCACCGACTGCTGCTGCCGCTGCCGCGCCCGAAGTCGCAGTTGGAGCTGCAACTTGAGCTGCAGCTGCAGAAACAGTGGTGGTCGTGGAGCTTGGAGGGCCGTCACTGGTCGAGGCTTCACCCTCACCCTCCACACGACTTCCCACGGCGGGCTGCGGTATATTGGGGTTGCTATTGCCACCGAGGCTTCCCGTGCTGTTGCGCCGGTCCTCGGCTCCTTCTGGGTTGGAGCGCGTCCGAGGTCGCAGATCCACCGACCGCTCCTCTCCATCGGCTTGGCCCGGCTCCGACGTCTCCATGGATTCCAGCGGTCTTTAACTGGGAATGCACACGACATTGACATGCACATCATCTGTAGCTCCAAATAGCCCCTTCACAATAAAAATTCTGAATCAATCTTGAAACCAAGAATAACTTAAATACTAGAAATACTAGAAATGCATTACAGGGTCATTATTTGTGATCGCCGAACCTGAAATATGCACACAATGGAAATTTGTGTTTGGTGGATTATTAAGGTGCAAATAAGTGTGTGTGTATGTGGGTTTGTTTTTTTATATATACATAAAAGAAGTTATACTTATTTTATATTGAGGCCCGAAAATTGTGAAACCCTCCACACCATCTTCACTTAAGCTTTATGGAGCATGTTTATTTTTATAACATCTGCATTTATTCCTGTAGGTTTAAGTGGACATTACGAAAATTACACTTCTAGTTCACAGTTCTCATAAAATGAACACCACTTGTGTTTTGCCCCTTTTATTGAATCTAACTGTAAACGTGTAATTGAAAAACGTAATTGTTTACATTTGTAGGATAAGACGTGAAAAAAACAACAACTAAAGAATGAGTCAGAAACACACAGAGCCGTGAATCAGTCAGTAAATCCGAGAGGAAATAAAACATTTGTAGAGAAGTAAACATTAAATGCAGGCAGGATAATGTGAAGGACCGTGATGTGTGACTGCTCAGCAAAACAAACACAGCGAAACAGCGAGATGAGCGTTAAAAAAGTGTTGTGTACTTACGTTAGTATAATACCTCCCAGGGGAGAGGTTACAACGAGGAGAAAACTCGGCGACAGCTATCAAAGCGTTTGTTTTGAACTCAACATTTCCTCCATAGAAGAAACAAAATCCGGAAGTACAAGCCGGCAATCAGCTTTCATTTATACACCGCCCCCTGCCGACAGGACTGAGTCACTGCATGTCACGACCGCTTCAAGATCAGTGTGTTATTTTGTTCTCGCAAGTCTTGTAGAAAGAAATGTAGAAAGAAAAAAAGGGAAGCACTTAAAAACCAGGTATAAATAAGTATTTTTTTTCTCTGTCTTCTCAACATAGATCACAATATTTTAACAAATATAATAAAAACCTGCCGGAAAGGAAACTCTATTTCCTTTAGAAACTTTATTTCCTCTAGCTCTAAAGTTGCCCATTTAGGTCACCTGTCATTTTTTTTTTTATCACATGCTAACCTGATAGGGATCCTGTAAAAGTAAACAAGATTACATCTCATTTCAGAGGGCTAAGATTGGGACTGGACTGCATGGTGTGTGTGTCTCACAGCAAGATTATCTACAGTTCAATTCTGGGCTTGGGGGGGGGGGGGGGGGGGGGGGGGCTTTCTGTGTGAAGTTTGCATGTTCTTCCTGTGCGTACATGTTTTTCTATGGGTACTCCAGTTTGCATCCCACAGTCAAACTTGTTATATGTATAACAGAAACAATTCCTGGAGTTCACAACATGGGTCTGCTAGTAAATAGGCATGGAGGCTTTGAGTGGGCAAAACAGGAAAGCACACAGAGTGGAGGGGAATGGGTGGGGATGTCTCTCCCAGTGTTTTCCACTTACTTTATTCATCACACTCAACAGTGCCGGGCAGACATGCAGGACTTCAGACTGGCTTGCTCTGTAACTGACTAGTGGAAAATACAGCCACACAGAACTCACAGGATTGAAGAATAACATTGTTTATTGAAGCCACTGCTGCAGCCAGAAAGAGCAAGGAATATGGCGGTGAGTCTCTCTCTCTCTCTCACACACACACACACACACACTCACACACACACACACACACACACACACACACACACACACACACACACACACACACACACACACACACACACACACACACACACACACACACACACACACACACACACACACACACGGCCGTAGAATTTCTATGTTTGCACCATAAGTTATATTCTTCCAGGGTTTCGCCACTTTGAAAATGTTTTACTGTCATGAAATGTAAAACTGAGTACAGTAATGTACATGAATGTTTCTCTTTTCCCTAGAGTACAGTGGAAAAAGTAAGATTTAAAGTTAAAATAATGACGAAAAAGCATTTTGATAACTTTGGTCCCAACAACCTACAAAACACATGTAATTGAGCAACTCAGCAATATATCAATGTGACTATGTTAGTTTAAGGTCAGATTTAGTCCATGACTGTAATTTAATAGTAACTCCCTGTTTGATGATTGAGACATTTACCAAACACTCTCAGCACAACAATAGATGGTATGTTCTGCAAATATTTGCTGGTCAGGAAGTTGGAGCTCAGGATGTTTTAGTTTCCTTCTTTTCCGCTGCTCAAAACAATGGCTTCCAAGCCGCCTGATCTCTGGTTCAAGAGCCCAACAGTTATCTGATGTGGACATATATTCACTTTTTTTTTTTTTTGTGGAATTATGAGTCAGTGGAGAAAGCTGGCACATACATGTCGGTGCATATAAATGAATGGATTATACAGAACAAAAGATCCATTTTAAGTGGATAATAAGTCATGAGGTGGTAAACAAGCTTTATTCCTGTGCTGAAAATTGATCTTCATGTCTCTGCAGGATCCCTGGCGTGGCAGATTAGACAGCCTGGATGCAGGGACAGTGTATGACAATGACATGGACGTCCACATGACCATTGATATGCAGGGTGCAGCTCCTGCCATCAACCTTGAGCCGACGCCAGCAGAGCTGGCTCAGTGTGAAGCAGAAGTGGGCACTCTGCTGAACATCATCGCTGAACTCAACAAGAAGATGGGATCACTGAAGGCACCGAGGTGATCTGATGAGAGGATTCACTGCTACAACCTGTTTATCAACACTAAAATCTGATTCATACGGATCTAGAGGATTGAATTGTGAACTTCTTGGAATTGTGTATATTTTCACAACATTGGAACATTTGTGACATGGCACAATGGTGTAGTGGTTAGCTGTGTTGCCTCACAGTGAGAAGACCTGGATTCAGAACAAGACTTCTCCATGTAGAATTTGCTTCCCTGGTATTGTGACTTCTCTTCACAGACCAACTGAAATAAGTCTGCCTATACATGTCCTCCCTTTAGCTGGAAACAGCCCCTGCAGCCTTATTTGGTATAAAACAGACACAAACCATTAATGGGTGAATAAAAGGACATTGCGTGTGTCATTGTTACAGTGATCCAGGCGACATGAGACGACCAGCTCTGTCCAGACCTCTGGTTCCAGACCTTCTGTCTCACCAGTTGGTGAAAAGCAGCCAAGAGAGGAACTCTATCTCCACTGCCACAACGAGAGCTCCAGCCGCTGACCAAGGTTGGTACAAACAAAACTACCTTACATGTTCAGCTTATCATAGATGAAATATCCAAAATCCTTTTTTTGTATTTGTTGCTTGTCAGAAGAACTAATTCTCCTTTGAAATAGTTTTGTTTTCAAGCTTCACACCTGTGGGATGTGTTTTGGGCTTTAATTATCTTACAGGGGCGTAGTTAATGGTATGCATTACATAATTTGAGTGAGTCAACTGCGGTCTGTGGTTCATCCTTTAATTCAAATATTGTAGAAAAAAATAAACACGATTGTATAATACTTCTGAGTTATAACACTTGGCAGAGTTTGAACAATTGCCTTTATTAAGAGACCATATAATCATGGAAAAATATTGATCCTGTTAACCAAAAATATCTTAATGAAAGATCCGGACATAGATCAGAGATATACTTCACCTCCAGTGAAAGGTTCATGTTCATGTATGTGTGTGCTTACAGTAAAAAGTGCCATATGTGGGACTCAGTGTAAGAAGTTAAGACGCCCCTGCTTTCTCATGCACTCACCTGCACCTCCACGTTTGTCTTCTAGGGGGCACTGGTGTTGTCTGGACAAAACTGCAGGAGGTTTTATCCAATGTGGAGGACTCCATCAGCTTCAGGAGGACCTGGGCTACCCCCATCTCCACATCTGACCACGACAAACACAAAGAGCACCTGAGAGCAGCTCAAGAAAACTGGGTGAAAGCCACAACGGTATAAAAGTGATAGAAATAATCAATTACCATTGATCGATTTTTTTTTTTTTTTGGCATGTTTAAAGTAGCAGCTGCAGTGTCATATTTTAAATATATTACTAATGTTTGGTGATCCCTTATGAAAATCACACGAATCCCAGACTTGACAATGAGTTGTGTGTTTGCAGGAGTGTTAATGAGTCATTTTGGGAGAAATATATGTCATTGTCAGGCTATCTTTAGACTCCCAGTAGTCTCCTCAGTAACTTTGACTCACTGGTTGTAGATACTGGAGGAGATGGAACGAGAGTTTGGGATTTCGTGCCCACTTGGCCCAGTGAAGGAGCAACACATGCAGGACATGCTGGATGTGGACAAACGGGAGGCTGCGATCAGAAACAGCTCACCGAACACACAAAGTGCCCTCAGCCTCGTAGAGGAGGAGAGAAACAAGGTGAAAGAACAGTGTAAAGGATAACAATTCACTGCACTTGATTAAGAAGTGTCAGATATGTCAATATGTCAGAACATACAATTTGATTTAATTTTGAATGACACGAAAAACATCGAGACAAACGTAGACATATTTTAGTCCATTACGTCAAAACAACATTACGTCAGACAGACATTAAAAACTAATGAACCACACCCTTTTGCTGATTCAGAAACATATTTCAAAAGAATAAATGCAACCACCCTCCTTTTTTTTGTTTCAGTTGATCAGTCTTCATAAGTCCTGGAGGTCCGGCGGTCACTCTCCTTCGTACTGCTCCTCTGCAGGAGCTCTCAGCCCAGACTGGGCCTCTCCTCCCTTCCCTGGTTCCCCTTTACTTCACAGAAGATCTAACAGAGCGACGCCTCCTCTTGCTGTGTGTGGGGATCCACTGGGCTCTGTTAACTCCGGCAGTCCTTGTCCGAGTCCCGTCAGCCTGGAGGCCGAGACAGAGCGACTGAACAGGTGATTTGGAGGTTAAGCGCAGGAAAACAGCAACAGAATACTGTTGGAACAACATTGTCTGTTTGCATGGATGCAAATATAAACAGCTTAATGAAGCAGATGAAACAGATTTCATACATGTCGCACATGTCTGCACAGATTGTCGTTGATGCAGTGGAAATACAACTTTGAAGACATTTCTTTCACCGTGATTCATGTGACAATTACCTGAGTTGAGATGATTTCTTTAAAAAAAAATGTAATACCAACAATAAATCATCTTTTTTTATAAATAGTTCCATCTGAAAACCAGTAGAGAAACAATGAAAATGGAAACAAAAAATATATTTTCTCTTGTCAAAAGTCGGAGGAGATCCAAGCACCAACAACACTTGCGATATCAAGAACTCAGTTGTCAAACTGATGCATTCAAGCTTGTGACCTTCACCAGTCCCGCAAAAAAGATGTGAAATTTTCAACATGTTAATCAAAAGACACAATAATGATCAACAGAAAGTTTAAAGAGAAGTGACTGAAAAGTCAAAAGTATCAAGGTTGATCAGAGAATGGCGACAGCAATGTCAACAATAGGATGAAACAGTGCATAAGAAACAGTGGCAAAGTTGTCAAAGAGGAGCAGAAAACACACCAAACATGAGAAAGAGTAGTGAGGAAATGGATCACAGACTCAGATAATCATAAAGAGAGGACGACATGGGGTCAAGCAATAGTGTGGCAGAAAGTAGTTGACAGGCGGGTAGCCATTAAAAGAATCTATAACTTGGGCTGCTAATGACATGTCTACAAATGAGTAATTAAATAAGTAAAGAAAAAGGAAATAACAACACAAGTAAGCCAAAATATAAAGTGACACAGATTTCTTCCTGTAGTTATTAACTAAATTAAATATTGTGGTCATGATCCATCCTGTTGTCCCAGATACATTGATAGGCTGAAAGCCAGAAATGAACGTCTGACTGCAGCTCTGGAGCGGAGGAAGAGTGACTTGGAGCAGATTAACGTCACCCTGAACAGACTGGAGTCTGACTGCTCCGCCCTGCACACGGCTCTCAGATACTGGTACCCATGACACCCACGTTACACAGCACACGGTCGTGCCTGCACACATTTGCATACACTCTGTCATTGTGACAAAGTCTGTCATCATATTAAACCATAGTTAGTGAGGCCGTATTTTGTGTTTTTTGTGATTCACAGCGAGGAGTGTGAGGAGGCCTACGACGAGCTGCTGTCCCTTTATGACGCCAAGAAGCTGCAAAACACTCCTCTGCACATAGATTCAGCAGGTGTTTGAATATCAACCTTGTAAACTGTGTACACATTAGGAAGCTGTGAAAAACACACACAAACACACACACACAGTTGGAGTGACACCTTTTCCTTCTCATCAGAGCAGGACGGTGACAGGCGGCATGCTGAGAGTCCGTCAGCACAGCTCAGGAGCATGGGGACGGAGGAGCTGTCCACCTCCTTCTCAACAGCAGGGGTCACAGAGGAGACGGAAACGAGGAGTCACACTGAGCACAGGTGACATTTTCAAGCACTGTTCAACAATGGCTCATGATGACGCCAACAACAATACTCCGCCTTGTCGTAAAACGTATTTGCGATGACGACGAACACAAAGTGTTTTGCTTTCACATGAGAAAGAAAAATTATATTTCTGTCTGAACTGATGTTCATGTTTTTTTTTAGTTTCGTCTAAATAGTGGAGGATTTTCAAAATAGTACCAGTACGTCAAAACACAGGGCTATTGTGTTGTTGTTTGTTTGTTAAAGTTTCTGTTCATTGTTTTTGTGTTCCAGCTCAATACGTGTTTATTCAGCTCCTTCATTTTTACAAGGGTCACCACACTAATAACAACAACAACAACAAGAATAAGAATAATACATTTATATATTATTGTAATTATAGTGATACATAATTTTATGTGGATTGCAAAAGTTTGACCAAACCTTTTCAACTAAGTATCAACATAAATGTGATATATGGCGGCTTAAGGGATCCAAAATGAATTAGTGAAATCACACATCTTATTAAACAGGATTCAGTCCACATGAGCAGAAGAACAGACAAGGATAATCCGAGGGGCGGTTGAGAAGCAGGTGAAGGTCAGAACAAACATGACATAAAAGATAAGGAGAAATAACACGGCAAGGTAAAGGCTAACAAGAACTCAGTAGCAGATGCAGAACAAAAAAGAGATAAACTGGCAGTTGAAAAGTGTGAAGATGGCGCGTGTATATATGCAGGAGTGCAAATGAAGCACATCTGAAACCTCTCAAGGAGTAATATGGTGCAGGATCAGAGTCCGACACATGAAACATGAGAAGCACAGCAAGCATGAAGCATAAAAACATAAAAACATGGTCACCAAAATCAGAATCATGAACTTTTAATGAGACGAAGAAATCAGTAACCTCTGGAAATGCCACTTCCATGTTAAAAGCATAACAATAAACATGTCCACCACGTGAAATTCTTCAAAAACACAATGTTACCATATATACAGATGACGTTACACTCAATAGTTCAACATTATTGATGCAGAAGTTACAGTTTTGCAAAGCAATACAGTTTCCAGTTGAGAATGTCCAACTTTGACAGCATTCAATTGAAATGTTGAAATTTCTACATCACTCATGAATTCATCTCAAGATTGATTCTCTTTCTGCAACCCCTCACAGGACACCTGAGCCGGTGGACCGGGAAGCAGCTCTCAGACAGCAAATTGAGCACCTGAAGAGAGACCGGGCCGCCATTTGCCTCCCGAACCAAAGTCTTGGGTTAGAGAACAAACTCATCCCTGAAAGTGGACACCAAGCTGGACAGAGATCTGGACACCCATATAAAGATAGCAAAACTGATAACAAGAAGGAGAAATCCTCCCTGTTCCATGAACTGATCTCAGTCAGGGTATGAGCAGCATGTTTTTTTATGTTTTAAGGTTGCATGTTGAATTGCCAAGATCCTCACAGGAGTACAAAACTGAAAATCAACTAAATCTTGCAATCACATTATAAAAGAACATTTTATTTTACGAATATTGGCTTTCCTGTTGTGAACCACTGCGCGTGCTACACAGGATGTTTGTTGAAAAGTTGTGTCTCTTTAAAATGTTTAGTTTTATGCCTCACTTGCCATTTTTATCGGAGTGGCAAGTGAGGCAGTGCCAGACATGGTGGGCTGTGCAGTGAGAAATGATGACTTCAGTATGAGAAACATTTAACTTTCTGCTCAACATACTAAGATTTATATCTCCAATTATTTAAGTTATTTCTTATTTATTTCATGTCTGTCAGTTGTGACGCCTTCAGCAGTGGGTAATAAAGGGTCTGATGCCTTAATGTGTGATTAAATACTGAGTCTTGACATGTTAGGGAGTAACTGCAGTATTAATTTGGGACATGGTTAATAGGTCAAATGTAAAAACGACACACTTATAGAAGCAATGTACAGCTTTTGATTCAGAAGTTTTATAAAAATCAACATTGGCTTGCAAGACAAGGTAATATACACAAGTTGAGTTTTAAAGTACATATAAAATTAATCCACTAATGTGTTACTGTTGCATCAATTTTTAACTCTCCTTTTGATGATTTATATTTTCACTGTTTCTGTTCAGGAGGAGATGTCGGATCTGCGGGCTCTGACCCGCCTCAAAGAGAAAGAGCTGAGGTGTCTGGAGTGGAGTCTAATGAGTCAGAAGGCTCAGGAAGCAGCGGGAGTTTTCATCCCAGAGAGTTTGAGGGAGGAGCTGGAGGATCGGAGGACCGAACAACAGGTACGACTGACCTCTGCAGCACCAATGCAGACCAAAGATTTAATCTGCAAATAATACAAAGTCAAGGTGAAACGAGCAAGAGGGAGCAGGACAAGGGTCTACTGTGACAGACCCGATTCCAATATGGGTGTCCCACATGGGAAATCACACATCCACCAAAGCAGAATCCCTCCAGGCCAAGAGGGATATTTTGGTTCCACGAGGTTTTGTGCTGGGCTGTCCTGTCGCTGCAGCACAGATTCACCACGCACCTCTGTCACTGTCAAAGACAGAGGAGCCCGACAGCTCAGGTTGAGATGTTTGAGCAGAGAGTCACAGCGTCTAAGCAGCAGCTTCACCTTCAAACTTGAGAAAACACCCCGTCAACTTGTTTCGAACTTCGGTGTAACTGGATACGTGTGAGTGCTTGTCCAGTATTTTTTACCTGGGAGCTCTTTTATTAAAGTGGAAAACATGACGCCTCTTCCATTTCACACATATTTACATGAAACATGAGCTTCTCACTTCACAGCGAGAAGGTCTGGGTTCAAACACCGGCCAGGCCTTTGTGTGTGGGGTTTCCATTTTACCCCCGTGTGTGTGTGTGTGTGTGTGTGTGTGTGTGTGTGTGTGTGTGTGTGTGTGTGTGTGTGTGTGTGTGTGTGTGTGTGTGTGTGTGTGTGTGTGTGTGTGTGTGTGTGTGTGTGTCCCAAAACCTGCATGTGAGGTTTTTCAGCACAAGTTTTTTTGAACACTATATTTCAGAGACTGTGTGAGGCTGCAGCGAAGCTCAGTTGTGACGGGGACATTGCCAGTCCTCGAACCAGACCCATCCTAAAAGAGCTGCAGGCTGTTCTTCAGAGGTAAGACAATTCAGTTTAATCTTTAAGACAATAAAACGCTTAAAAAAGTTAAGATCTGTCTTTATGAATCAAAAACGTCTTGTCCTCACACAAGAAGAAGAAACATTCAGTAAAAAGGAGAGCTGCCATGGTATTTATTGCAGTGTTAGAATGTTTGAGAGTCGTCAACACGTTGCCTCATGGAAATGCAGTGAATTATCAGTGGAGCGTTTCTGTGTATGGATAAAATAATATATTTGATGAATGGATTCAAGGCTGCCAGGCTGTTGCTTAGGAACACTGATGGATACAAAGAACTTCTACGTCTTTGTCTCCAATGAAGAGATACGTTTACTTCCTCTGACCTTGAGTGATTTGAAACAAATGCAATGAACCAACAATAAATAAAATATTTCAACTGAAGCAACTCTCTGACTTAATGTCACATCATGACTGAAGCCAAGAACACGCGTGATTTCTGTGAGTGAACATGTTTGCCGCTTTAAGCTTGGCCGAGTGTTTCCCCCTGCTGACTGCTCAGCTTCCCCTGTTTTCAGAGAGCAAGCCCTGAAAAAGAGACTGGCGTTGGTCCATGACTCACTGAGCACAGCAGACTCAGACAGCCCCTCGCGCCGGAGGGACAATGAAGAGCAGATAGCTCGACTCACGCAAGCCCACAGGTGAATGAGGACAAATTCAATATGTTGACTTTGTGACTTCCCACCTCGAAAGAGAAAGCCGGGCTGTGAATGACCGGGTACCGAATCAAATCTCGTGTGTGTGTGTGTGTTTTTTGTTTTTCCAGTAAAGCTCTGAGTTCGTACCGGCAGATTCGCAGGAAGTATCGTGAGCAGGTGTGGCGGCTGGAGCAGAAAGTGGCGGCCATGACGGAGAGCCAGGTCAACCATGGCGGAGCAACAAAAGCAGCAGCAGCAGGAGAAGCCTTGGAGTGGAGGAGGGAAGAGACAGTTCTATAAAACACAAATACTTCACTGAGTTATTTAAATGCTATATGTTAAGCATGCTGTAACCTGCTTAACACAAACACATAATACTCGTATCTGTAGTCTATTGAAAATATACTTCTGTACATTTATTTACTATTCATCGTCGACATACCCTGTAGTCACTTACAACATTGTTTGCCTCTTCAGACATAAATATAGAAATTGAAGCGCTGGACAGCATTAAAGTGAAAGTTGCCCAATTCACTGAATAGGATTCCAAAGCTTAACTTGTCTAACAGGACTCACACATCACAAGACGCATTCCTTATTCCAGAGGAGCAGCTGTCACGCGCTCATGAGTGTGTGAGGCCGATTGAAGGAGCGACCCCACTGAACACCTTGGGCCTGACCTCAGGAGCGCATATGTCCATGCTGCTGTAAAAAAGTGACTCTATAAAGATACTCCGCGTTCGCTGGCTGCCTCGTCAAGACAATCCTATGAAGAGGGGGATGGGATGAGGACTGCACAAAGGCTGGTGGACACACAAATGAGCAATAAGCCTATTGACTTGCTTTGCACCAGTGTAGCATTGGTTTCAATGGCGTTCACACTTCAGACCTGGGTTGAAGGGTGAAATTGTAATCTCATTAGATCCGGTAACAAAAACATGTGCCATGAGTTCTACTATGAGGTTGACCAAGATTTTTAGTATTTCTTCATAGGGTCAGAAACATTGTATGAACCGCTGGAAGGGAAATGATTAATAAATGCTGATTTTAAAAAAGAAGCTGCTATTGAATTCATCCATGCGAGACTGTGGCAGCATAGTTGACCAGGTTTCCTCCTGGTCAACTAACTTTACTTTTCTTAACTCCTCATTCAAAAAACTGCTTTTACTTGAAGCGTTTTCAGACTGACCGATCATTCGTGGTGCCCCCTGGAGCCACAAAGGGCTGCTGCAAATATCCTTCTTCATGTGTAACGATACTAAAAATACTAGCACCTTAAAATGTAGCAACGTTTGTCTTCAAGGCAATGTGTTGTGTAATGATCCCATAACACATTAATATGATTATTTGTTGAGTGTGGATTTAAAATACAAACAAAACAAACCACCATATGAAAGAAAAGCCACATTTAAACTGTTCAAATCATATTTGATTCCACTGAGTTGACATCCAGTTTAATCCCTTTTTCCTTATCAGTCCATTTTTCACTCTTTATCACTCAGTGATACATCAGTCTTTTTCCACCCTGGCTGTCTTTGCTCCCCGTAAATCTTCTCCCTGCTCACGTCACCTCCTCCTCCTCCTCCCCTCTCGGCAGTCGACCCGCTGCCCTGACCTACCCAAGCCAGTCAGCTGCAGCTGTGACCGGCGGTCAGGAGGTTAAGGCAAAGGTTGAGTGTCACACCCACAGGGTCACAGCGATGCCTAGCTGTTGTGTTAGGCCGTGAATGGAGGGTTCAGAGTGCCAGACGAGGTGGCTCGCTCTGACGCCCTGACTCTTGCCCGAGCTTGCCCTTTCCTGAGCCGGGGTCACTGCAGACGGCCGGTCCTCCTGCTCCATCCATACCTCCAGGTCACAACCGCCATTGTTGTAATAGCTGCCATTAGAGCAGATGATACAATTATCATTCCATTGTGTGTTGCTACTTTCAGAGATCTGTGGCGAGATCGTGAGTTCATCAAACGTTTTTTTTTTAAGGAAACACGAGTGTCGTAACCTTGGGGTGACTCTTGTATCGAACAACAAAGACAAAATGTGTTGTGGAGAGAAAAAAAAATGTGTTTGTCAATCTTTGATGGCTCGCAGACTTGGAACACAAGTGGTTTAGTGCATTTGCAGTTGAACTGAATATCCAAAGAAACCAAAATCCAATCGTTTGTTTCAATGCCTACAAGGAGTCCAGTATGAAATTGTCACAGTACAATGAATTTTATGACTTAAGATAAATGTATCCACGTTGAGCACTGCTTTTCCCCTTATTAAAAAAAAAAAAAAAGATTACATTCTGTTGAGTAACTGATTCTGTTTCCTTCTGCATTTGGTGAAACAGTGAATCTGCACCACAATGTTTCTTTTGAATCATTGTAACCAGTACAAACACTGGTTACTGAGAATAGTTCAAGAATACCACACTCAGCTCTGACGACAATAAAATAAACTTCATGTCATTTAATAAGTTAAGCTATTCTCATAGAATTGTCTGCACAAAGTAACATTTTACAGTTTTCACGCTTGCTTTATTGAGATCTAATTCATGTAATTCTCCTTCATTTGCTGTGGATTTGGAGAAATACAAACTTGACTTTTGTCCAAACGTGGCCATTTGTCTTCTTTTTAAACTGCATGGTTAAGCCTATATTTCAGATGGAGAGCGCTATATTTGGGAGCGACGCTTCAATCGTAAAATCACAGGTACATGTTCAGTAGAGACTTTAAAAATAATATAGATGTTACACTTCAGCATATTAACAGAGTGGATGCATATGAGTGCTATTACAACCTTGCATTAATGGACCCTTTCAACTGGTTTTCAATCCCTTTACTTCAAAACACTTTTCATATTTGAACTTTGAGTTAAATGAAGGCATGCTAGCTAAAATTAAATTTTTACTATTGTTGAAATCATATCTTTGTGTTGATATACACTTTTTTTTGTAAATGTGCATAAATGAATAAACGGGAGATAAGAAAGTCAAACACAACACATCCAACACTTGTCGCACGACTGACCCTCTTTTATGTGAACGCTGAGGCTCCATATTTATGGCTACACTTCCTCCCCCACATGTCGCAGGATTCACTCCAGCCTGTGGAGAGAAAAGTTTTTTTAGTGCCTGGGAAAAACGGCCAGACCATTATTAGAGGACGACAACGGCTGTCAGTCAGTGTGGGGGTGGACACAATCAACACGCGCACATACAGAGAGGGTTG
Organism: Blennius ocellaris; assembly: GCF_963422515.1. NCBI lineage: Eukaryota > Metazoa > Chordata > Actinopteri > Blenniiformes > Blenniidae > Blennius > Blennius ocellaris. Next base: position 11,179,184 of record NC_137661.1, on the reverse strand, counting down.
GGTGACCCACGGCTTTAAGGTCAACTCATTTACTCCCTGCCTCCGCACCCTCATTTTAATAAGTCGTCCCTGTGTAAGCTGTATAAAGAGATCACAGCCTGCACCTTCAACCCTGCATACGTCCTTTCTCAAAGCCATTAGCTCACCTATCACAACCGCTCCCCACCCCCAAGGCCCAATCTCCACCTCCTGGCTTTATCCCTCTATTCTCTGGTCTTTGCTGCCGGACGGTACCTCGCTGACCTGACACTTCTCTGCTGAGTTCTCTGACACCGCGCGACCCGTGGAGATGTCAGGATGATGGGAAGGGCGCTATTGGCATCGGGAAGCGTGAAAGAGATTTGACCTCAATCACATCCGCTTTGTGCACTCGCCCACTCGGATAATGACGGCAAACAGCTCAGACTATCAGGCCAACTCTCTACTCTGGGCAGCAGATAAAGAATGAAAGCTTGCTGCATATTATCAGTCCGCTTAAGGTGATTTCCATGCTTATTTAAAGACTGCAGGCAGGCTTGTCCAACGGCTGAAAGAGTTGTTTAATGAACAACAACAAAAAGACCCGTGCCACACGTCTGAAATAATGCGTTACAAGTTTATCATCATTATGTGTAAATCTTAGACTTGAAACAGATAGAGATGTCTTTACAGCTATTCTAACAAGGAGAGTGAAATCGGATGAGTCACTTGTGATCGATGTCATTGGTCCCAATGAATAAGAAGTGGAGGAATTCCTGAGAATTAATTGTAGTTTATGGCATCCAATATATTTGACTGCACATTTTCCACAGGGTGTCCTGCTGTGTTGTTCATCACTATCAAAGGCCACATTGATCAAAAAAGGACACGTCGACCACAACTGTCCAAAGAGTATTTGCACCATTTCCAAACATATTTATTAAGAGAGTTAAGGGCCTTTCCTGAACGGATCGCAGCCTGAAATATATCCCTATCATATTAAATGACACCAGGGTAGATGATTGTTTATGGTATTTCATATTTGAATTAAAGAGACCTGCCAGGCAGAAACATTCAAAGAGCCTCTTGTTGTCTTGACAAACTGTGACTAATTTGCATAATGGTAAACAAGAAAAATAGCACAACATACAGCTGGACTCTTTGTGCCTCTCAGAGTACGAGAAAATGTTTTACTTCATAATGGAGTCCCAACTGATTATTATATATGTATGTATTTCCCGTAAAAAATCTTCAAAATAGTTGGGGTTTGTTCTGTATTTGATTAACCTACTAAATGGAGCTGAATATGTATTTCTATTGGAAGCTGAATAAGTGAATGTCGATGGAATGACGGAATGTCTGAGGGTCATCAGACGACTGGCACCAAATTGTTTTTATGAGGAGTCAAGTGCATCTGAGGTACAACGCCAGCTCGGTACAAGTTGTGAGACAATAACAACAAGAGGAAGTGCTAAGAGCTGAACACTCGTCCAGCAGGATGTAGGAGAGTACTATTTGTCATAATAGAGTGCTTTTCTTATTTTGGATGAGTTTGTGAAATATATGTGAATTTGTCAGGTAGCTTGTTCAGACAAGGCAGTCTGTTTCGGTAAGGCGGTCCTCATCGGAGCGTCGGGTCAGCAGAGCAGGAGCACAGCCCTGAATGAAGTATGTCAGATAGGCTGGATCCATTATGGTTTCTGCTTTGTGTGCGAAAGCACATGTGATTTCAATTTGATGTCAGCAGCAACTCAAAGCCAGTAGAGGGACACAAATAACGAAGTGGCGTGTTCGTTCGAGCAGTTTAATGTCCAGGCCATGATGTTCTCGAGCATCTTGAAGAGACTTGCTTACAGTCCTGCCAGAAGGTAATTGCAGTATTCGAGGCGTGGCGTAACAACTTGCTGCACTGAATGTTAAAAGAGAAGGTTTTTTTCATCATCTTGATGTTGTACAGGAAAAATCTGAAAGACATCAATGACAACACCCAAATTTCTGTCATCTTTTGTGAGAATTAGTAGATTTGAGTAAGACGAATAGTTAATTCTGTTACAGGTTCAGTTGAAGAAGGTAGTTCTTTAACCACGCTGGGAAATCAGCAAGGTAAAAAAATTAAGTGACCTCTTCTCTCTTAGTAAATGATGTCGTAGTTCGTTAATATTTCTCAAATTTCATCAACAAGGTTTTGAGGTTTTGTTATCAAAACAACTAAGGTAAACAACTCAACAAACCCAAAGCAATAAAAACATACGCCTCCTGTTGGGGGTGAACTAAACCATAATCCCATAGGCACAAGGTCACAGCTGTATTTTTTTTTTTTACATGACGGGTCCGTTAACACTGGCACACAATAAAACCTCTTTGTTGTTGTGCAGAGGTCAGTAAACTGTACAGATCGGCCAAACTGAGAAATCTGCAGAGCAGAGGAGCTAATGGGGTCACTTAGCTTGTTAGCTTGTTGAGAGGTAGATTACAACAATAAGGTGATTAGAGAGAAAAGATGGCAAGGGGAGTGGCCTTCAACTAATCCTGTTAAAGCATTTGAGTCCTCTTCACAGAGCTTATTAGGTAAATTTTCTGTCCTTCTAAGCACCTTAGTTGACCTACTGGCGCTGTCTAGCTAATAGCAAAGGCCAAAATCAGGAAGAGACAGATTGGACACAGATTTGCAAGCAATTACTGAAGGTGATTGGGAACATGATCAAATTGTTGTGGCTGCTCGGAGCATTATGTCAAGTCCCTGCCTCGAAATATTAAACGGTAATAATGAATACACAAGGACGAGCTCAAAAATGAGTAATTGCCCGATGACAAATTGAAATCCTGCCAATGCTAGTAATTTAAATTACGGACAAAACATTTACCTAAACCCAATTTAAATATTTCCCAGAGGTAAAATTCGGCGTCCTCAGACTAATGCATTGACTGTTACAAACTGGTATCACAGTTTTATGACAAAACCACGCAGTGATTTGGGATTTTTAGAGCCACCACATGTATTACACATGAAGGTCGTGAGTGCATTTATTATGATATATATGATGTCCCATCATGCCAAGGCGACAAAGCATAAAGCAGAGCCGACTCATTGGGGTCTTACAGTAAAACAGTAAGCTGAACAGTAAAAATCTCTTCAGACCTTAACTTCCCAATTTCATGTTGTGCAGAACAGAAGGTCAGAATCATTCAGGCAGAGATAGGTGGCAGAATAATGCGGATTGAAAATGTATGCTGATGATAGCTTCATGCAGATATAATTTTTTAAAATCAAATTACAAAAAAAAGACAAAAAAACCCCTATCACAATATATTGTACCACAGCTCTGCATCACATCCTTGGAGTTGGCATCGACCCTTCAACTGTCTTTTTTGTTCCTACTGAGAAACACTTGGACTAGATTATATGTAAGGTTGTTTGGGTTGAAGGCACCCAATCCAGAATCTGAATCCTTCCTAATAATCTAGTCCGTCTGTCCTATCCATTTCTATCCTCTGCCCCCTCACCCCAACCACAACAACAGAAAGTCTCCACCTCTGAGTCTGGTTCTACAGTTTACTTCCTGTTAAAACTGAGTTTTTCCTCTCCATTGACCCACTGCTTGCTCGTGTGAAATTGTTGGGTTTTTCTCTGTAAAAGTGTCTTGAAATGACTGTGTTGTATTTGGCAAGATAGAAATAAATTTTAATTGAACTGTATGGTGTCATGTGTGTAATAAACACAGTCAGGAAACTTTAACTAAGTAAAATAAGGATGAGGACGTTCCCAGGATAATGAGTTGAAGTAATAATGTCTATAATCGACCAAATTGAGAGCATATTTTAGAGTTCAACCTATGAGGGAAAACGTAATTTCCTCACGGCAGACTTGAGTCATTGCAATGAATCAACCACAACCAATGTGTGACTTTCCTAAAACATATTATCTCTGGCCAAAATGTGCCACTGATATATAGTCATAAGTGAAGAAATCCATTAAGGGAAATAGTTGAAAAGAATCTTGTGTTTTGATCTGGTATTCATTTATTAAAATGGTCAAGAAGTGATGATGTATAGTTTCTCAAATCAGATTCAGAGATGTATAAAGTCTCTGCAGAGCTGAAAACACAAGCTCTTAGAAACATTAGAGTTTAACTTGGATTTAGTTTTTAAATCAAACACACACAAAAACGTTCATACATACCAACACCAGTTACCCTGTCTAATTCACATGCTGTATCTTATTTGTATAGTTTATATACGAAATGGCTCATCAAAATAAATGTTCAGTGTGAACAGCACCTTGACACCATATTTGTTCCTCAATAAATAATAAACAAATATTTAACGTTGTTTCTGGGAACCTCTACCTACAAACATTGCAGGTCTTACATAATTTAGATAAACACTGCAAAACTTGAATTCAATTCATGAAATCAAATAAATCTTCACAGGTTAACAAATAACAAACAAACTCAAACATCTCTGAAGCTGAAAAAAAAAGAAAACAAACAAACCAGGAAGACGGTAAACACCAGGGTTCAAAGTCATTAAGCCAGACTAAAGTCGTTGTTTCCATCTCAGTTTAACATAAACTGCTCTCGGGTCATTTATCTGCACTGCAAACACACCAAGGCGAAAAAGCCTGGCTGCTGCTACAGTAAACTGTTCAATCGACTAACAATGGATTGGCACGTTGTTCACAGTGAACACAAGATATCTGATTTAAATGACAACCAAACGCACAGAGTGGGAAGTTTCCCACCACCTCCAGCAGGTCCTGGGCGCGGAGGAGGGCAAATATTGATTGGACACTGTGTGTTGTTTTGGAGTCACCCCAGCAGATGTTTTTCTTTTGCAGGTTCTCCTGCCCTGTTTATTTTAAATTGCTCCGTCATTCGCTTGAGGTCAAAGGCCCACGGATGGACTGGGAACGTTGTGAGAATGAAGGAGAGAGGGAGAGGAGGGCGGGAGAGGGGAAGATGATATTTTCCCTCTGGCCTCTGGGCCAAAGGTCAGCAGGGCTAATGAGTAAGGAACAAGGAGTCATGTGCTCCTGCTGGTTCACCCGGAGTTACTCCCCAGAGTTAAAGTTTAACCTCAGTTTTCGAATTCCTCCACACTATAACTAATGTAGTTAACACACTGCCAGGCAACAACAAACACAGAATATCGTCTGAATGGACTCAAGCTGGGGTCAAACACAGTCCATGTTCAAGAAGGAAAAAAAAAAAAAAAAACACGAGACGCTGGCTGCTGTGTAAATCCCCCTGATTTATTATACAACAGAGCAGGAGCTACTTCAGTGTATTCAAAGTAACCATCTGGAGACTTCTTAAATTGTAGTACATGTTTGGTCTGTTCAGGTAAGGAGGCTATGGGGGAAATGTGCAGAGGATTCAACGGTAGTTCAAGAGGCTTTAACAGCCTTCAGGGTTTCAGCTTGCAAAGCCTGTCTGCACGTGAATGAAAGTGCATCGCTCTCCGCCATAATTCACATTATCTGGATCTACAAACATCTTTAAATCTGTACCCTAATATAGGTCATTGATGGCTCAAGCACATATTTATGGTAATGTAAGAGTCCATCCTTCCTTAATGCTGCCATCATTGGAACCACATGACGGGACACTTTTATTCTGATTGCAGCCGCTTTTAAATGCAAATATTTTCCCATCCAGCCATTCATCTTCTATAGTACTTTTATCCAATAAAGGGTTACGGGGGAAACTGGAGCCGCTTGACTTTGGCTGAAGGTGAAGGCAGGGTACCTCCTGGACATCGGTGCTCGGATAACTTGAAGACGGACAACTCGTCCACACCAGTTTTTTTTCAAGCATTATTGAGTTGAAGGATTGGATTTAAAAGTATATTTGACACATTTGGGAGGATTATTAAGTGTATTTGACACAAATACATAAGATATATCAGTATATTTGACGCAATAATAAGCCGTGATGTTAAAACGCCGCTTCGTAGATGACGGCGGTGAGTGATGCGTTCAGGTGCTCGTTAACGTGTCGCAAGCCTGTTTTATGACAATTTAATGAACTCATACAGCGGCGACGTTACATGCTTTTTCATCATTATTGATAACAGTGCCATAATGCATATTTTGTTGGCTTATTAAAGGTTTTTGTCATGTTTTCCTCTTCTGAACTACCATAAGATCTATCGCGGTCGCCGCCATCTTGGATGTTTGCTCTCCTATTGGACCAGCAGCTTACATGCGACTCAAACGCAGCACGCGTAACAAAATGATTATGCTAGTAAAGATAGTACCAACTTTAAACACTGGTTTTAAAAACAACTGCTGGGTTACAAATGGAGAATTTGTGGCATGCTCAGGACTAATATATCTTTATAACGGTGTCAAGACATTGTAGAGTCTGGATGTCAGAACAGGATCACATTGCTTCATAGCTGAACCCTTTGAGTGATGCGTTCAGGTGCATCACGTAAGTGAGCCATCTGACATCTTAATGAGCTTGGGGGCTGCTACAGTAGTGACGTTACATGATAAACATGATGACTGATAGAGTCAATAGAGAGCTGGAATGTGGGTGGGCATCTTTGCGAGAATAAAAATCCATATGATGCCATGATATGAACATATACTAGATATATGAAACATATATAAAATATCAATATGGAAAAGTACATTGTACAGGATTTGTTTTCTCTCAGTTGTCCGGGGTTGCAGTTTAGTGGACAAGTTGTCCGTAGATGAGTTGTCCTAGAATCCTGTACATCATGGGACCAACACAGAGGTGGAGCAGCCCAACACACACTGACTGCAGGAGAAATCCAGAGTACCTGTGGTAGAAAACACGAGGAAGTACTGAGCTACTCAGAGGTATTTTCATGTCTTCATGGTGTTCAGGTAATGTTCGTGTGCTTCACTCTGATGACTCCTGACTGTGTTGAGAATGCACAGACTTCGCCACAGCAGACTTCACACTGAGAGCAGCTGCATTCATGACCAGTAGTTCAAAGAGCAAACACACACACACACTCAGATACGTGAGGTCCATGTGCTGCACTTATGCAGAAGGGCAACGCTGCACACGCACTGCCTCTGACATTCAAAGACATAGTTCGGCTCGTAAACCTGCTGCGGCACGTATACACGCACAGAGGGAAACAATGCAGCTGCAATAATGACAAGTGTTCCGGCTTCCGATTCACACTCTGCACGCCAAGAAAAACACATAACGACAGAAAGGTCAATGATCTGACCTGTTCTTCATCCACACTGCAGTTCACTACACGTTAATCACACTGTATAATTTGAGCAGTTGGTATCACTGCTATAATCTTTTTTTTTTTCTTCCAATCTGTGAACTTGTTTTTTTTGGAGACGAAGTGTGTATGAGCAGCTCTTTCAGCATGGCTCATTGACATTCAAAAAAAGGTTAATTATTGTGCACTGTCCGTTATCAAATATAACATAAAAAGGATTTTTCATGAGATTAATCCATAAAGGTGTTATACAAAAGAGTCTTAATTGTTACATGGCATGAGAACTGGAGATCCCTGTGTCCACAGACAATCTAACATAATTGTATGCAAAACTCACGTGTGCTTTTCATCATGTGGTGAAAAAAAAATGTTTAATAGAAGAATTCTGTCAACTTTAATCATTAAATTGATGGTTATTTATTTTGTTTTACATTTTTTACAACAATAATTTGGAATAATCATAGGTTGCATTGTCCATGAGCACTTAGTAGAATTTGAAGTATATTTTGTCATTAAATGAAGCTGCATTTAGCAAAATTGAACCACAGTTCATATCCCGAGAGCAAACATCAGATTCTATAGAGTCACAAAGTCGACAATACTTATGAAAAGCTGCCCCATAGAAGCAGAGATGAAGATTCTGTGGTTCTAAAAGACCAACTGTTCTTTATGCCATGACTGAATGTTCCAAAACAACATGTGAACATCATATACATGATAAGTGAAGCTCTTTAAGTGTGTTGTATGAACAGATCTATATAATAATACTGACACAGAGGTCTGACTTCAGAGGCTTAAAGGAAAGCACTAATTCAACTTACTTCAGCTTAACAAGCTCCCTGATAACCTCTTAACCACACACAAGGGTTATCCATGCATGAGGAGTCTCGCTGTGAGAGATGGAGGTTAAAGTTACCAAATGCAAACATTTACAAAACAGAGAAAGAAGCCAAAATGGCAGAAAAATTGTAAATATACTGTCATCCCTCCCTCACCCCCAATTAAAATGTTATCTCATTGCTCTTACTTTGCAAATCTGATGAGAGAAGCTTTGTTCTTTGAAGACCACAGAGACAACATATATGCTGTCTGCCCTGCCATTCAGGGGGAATTCCTGTGGAAACCATGTGATGAATTCACACTTGACATGCAGAGAGCTTCTTTAAACAGGCATCTTTTGAAGCAGTAGCGAATACAGTACCTACTTGGTGGGGGCTTTTATTTTTCATTCAGGGCATTATTAGAAACCTTGGGTAGAGTCTGTAATTGTTTGTTTTGTCCTCCCCCTTTTCAGGGAGACCTTCACATGACAATGCAGTCGGTATGCCAGAGAAAGCAGGCCAGGAATTCTGCGGGAGCCAAGACGATAGACGGACAATTCCATTATTATTTCAACCGAGAGTCTCAGCCAACAGATTCTTGAACAACTCGTCCACAAAACTGCTACCTGTACAATGTACTTTTACACATTATTTCTAATTGATATCTTCTATATGTTTCATATATCTAGTATATGTCCATATATATTAGTATGGTATCATATGGCTTTTTATTCTCGCGAAGAATGAAGTCGTTTCCGAGGTTATGCTGGCTAAAGCGCTGATATTCTCAACTTTAAAGGTTGTACCAACTTGATCACAAGAAATGAAAGATCAATAATGGGATGATGAAATTCCTGCTTCTACTCATGTAAACGTGTATTATAATCAAGATTTAAAAAAATACTGAGTTGTAGGCAGTTAATGAGGTAAATTAAATAAACACCAACTGCGACTTGCAGGTTTTGCAGAAAGAGGCCTCCACTCATTGGTTTCCCACCTCAATACCTGACTACACAAACCTAATTGTTTAAAAGTATGCAATTTATTGCAGATACAATTTATATGACGAATGTCACATTTTGCTTTATAACACATATCTATACTTTTCACTTTAAGCTTGCCTTCAAGAACATCCACTTATCATCTTTGCACAACTCCCGCAATAACTTTAATTTCAACTTGACTAAATTGGATGATAGCTTATAAAAAGATGGGCCCTTTTGTCTTTCAATCCGTGCATTTTATACACAGCAGAAATATGAATAAGACAATGACGTAAAAGACAAATTAGACAAAGGAGACGGACTTGACCTTAAAGAGAGAAAAAAAAACCTCCCACTGAGCGTGACGTCTGTGTCAGGGACAACTACGAGCTTCATGGCTTAAGGTGATAACATTAACCCCTTTTCACACAGGCCGTTTGTTCCAGTGTGAGTGTGTGAACGGCACAAAGGTGGAATAGAGGATTGATTGGTTCAACCTCTGGTGGTCCTCTGTGCTGGTCTTTGGGGGTGATAATGGTGGTGCACCAGAGGTGAAACAGTGTCTGTGTGAAAGGTGAGGCGGCACAGCGCCAGAAACACACACACACACACACACACACACACACACACACACACACACACACACACACACACACACACACACACACACACACACACACACACACACACACACACACACACACACACACACACACACACACACACTGTAATGAGATATGTGTTGCACCTATGTTACTTCTGCCACTGTGGAAGCTGCTGCTATTAAAAGCTACAAACTGTGTGGTCTCAATTCCAGAAGCGGGCTTTTCTTTATGGATTTTGCATGTTTTCTTTCTGCATGTGGCAGTTTTCTCCCAGGTGATTGACGGCTGTCCCGTCCAGGTCACACCCTGCCACTGCCATAGTCAGCTGGGATTTACTCCAGAACCTTGACAAGAGTTGGATGAAAGAGAATGGAGAAAAGATGGATGGATGACAGGTGGTCCTAAATAGGTGTGATTATGTCCGGTTGTCTCTCTCTCTGGGGGAATTCTTCCTTTTGGACAGTGTTAGCTGGGGTGTGCACCAGCTGCCTGCGACCGCAACGAAACCAGGTACCAACTGGGTAAAAGAGAGGCCTTTGCCTGATTTTGGGAATCTTTTCAAAGTAAAGGGACGCAAAGGGTCTGTATGAACAAAAAAAAATGTACTGAGGACGCAGCTGCTGCAAAACGAACCAAATGAATAGAAGCCCTTCATCGTATTACTCTACACTTATATTTGTTGAAAACATTTTAAAGCTTTTAAAGTTTTTTTTTTGAGTAAAGAAACCGATTTGATATTTTCGAGTGAGTACAAATTGCATGCACATTTCTGTAGCTCCTGCTTATGCGACGGTCCTTTTTGTCTTGAAAGTCAACAAACCTAACGTAAACAAAAAAGCACCACCACCTCTTACAAAATGCACACAATTCCCCCCCCACCAAAAAAAAAGAACCCTATCTCGGGCCACTTGAGCTGTCTCATCCTCCACACAGACCTGTGAGTACATGCAGCAGGTGTGAAAAGGACCACCGTATCACATTACCTTTTGACTCGATGCTTAACAACAACAACAGGCGCTCCCTGTTATTACCTGGTCAACAAAGTCAGAGGAAGTCTTTGGGATTAAATTGGAGTGGAGAACATGAGTGTGAGTGCCATGCGCTCACTGCGGGTCAAACCCGGGCTCCCCCCTTTCTTTGTCAGTCGGTGGTGTGAGATTAACTCCCCCTTGCTCACAGGCAGGGCCGGGGGTCAGGGGGGGGTTGGGGGGGGGGGGGGGGGGGGGGGGGGGACCACGCAGCCAGTCAGGCAGCGGGGGCATTCTTTCTGTGTGCATGTGTGCATGTGTGTGTTTATGTGTGGCTGCAGCCCGCTCTGTGCTCTTTGACTCCACCGGCCTTATAAGGCATCCGGCGCCATGGCAACAGCAGGGCTTGAATAGCAGTGTCAAATCCCTCAGCACACAGACACACGCTCACTCTCCCTAAAGGAGGGAGCGAGGCAGAGACACAGAGAGGGGATTGAGAGGAGCGAGGCTATCTCTGGGCTCGCTCTCCACCGCAGCGTCTGGCTTTCACTGGAAGGTCTGTGACTGTGTTTTTCCCGTGGTTTGTTTGCCTAATTTATTCCTGCCGGGGCCAAACAGAGAAGGAAGGCGGAGAGGGAGAGAGAGAGAGAGAAAAGGACGGGGACGGGCCGAACACTAAAGAGTGCAACAGTACACCCTGACTCGCTGACAGGGAATGCAGAGAGGTTCTGGCCTCTGGTTGTTACTGCTGGATGGACAAGCACTGACAAAACAAGAAAAACCAAAGGAGAGACAACACTTTGCGAAGCTTGGAGAGGAGACAGGACTGTGACTCAGAAGAGATCCAACTCTTTTCTTTCCTTTTGTTTTGGTTTTTGGTGACATTTGATCCTCGTCACTTTGGAATGAGTCAGAGGACGCAAAAGAAAATCTAATATACGGACAAAAAAACTCAAAAGGAGGACATCCTGAGGACCACCGCTGAAGGAGAACATTAATGCTTTTGGATTAAAATGAGATTATTGCCTCTTAATAACCAGTTACATTTTGACATGCAGCATGGAATCTCTTTTTGTATACAACAGTGCTCCTGAACCAGAATACTTTTTGAACAAAAATGCTCAAGTGACTCGTATGTCAACTTCTTCCCAGACCACCAAGAAAATCTCGTTTCCCTAGTTACTGTTTCCTCTGGCATGTGTGAAGTGGCTTTCATAGGGTAAAACAATTGTCCTGTTTTCTCTCGTCATCACTATCACCTCTGCTTTTATAACAGCCTCGACAAGTCAAGATTGAGTCTAGACTAGAACTGCCTCAGATCAGCAGATAACACCTCAGCACGACAGGAACTGGTCGGACTAGTTTATAAGTTGAAGGAGAGGGCAGGGCACTTTAACCCTCGTGAAGGAGGGCTGTGTTCGATTTCCCTTGTGCCTGCTTGTCCTTCTGCTAGAAAGTTTTGTGTTGAGTGAGAGAATCACCACGTCGTCTTCGTTTCAAGAGCGTTCCTGTCGTGTCCCTCCTCGCAGTGCTGAGGGATCGGTGAGGCATTTCTTTTTCCTTTCAAGAGGGGGGGTGACGGAAAAAAAGTGAGAGGAAAGAAGAAGGAGAGAGGGAGTCAAAGTGTAATTTATTGTTTCCTGTGAAAAGAGCAAAGGCTGCACCCTTTTCTCCTGCCTGAACTCTGAACCATTCAATGTCTCTGAAGTTTTCTCAGCCCTCGGCAGCCACCGATCAGGGGTCAGAGCAGAAAATACAAGGGTGAAGACAAGAACAGAGAGGGGAGGGGATTAAAGGAGGGAGGACAACAGCAGTGGAAGGACCTCCAGGTCAGCCCAACCAGACGGCAAAGGGGAGAAAGGTCACCGCATGAGGCCAGGACTGATTTGGAGTCTGCTTTTGGAACTTTTTCAATACAATCTGCCTTGAATACAGTCACTGCCCTTGATCGTGGGATACTTTTCTTTTTTTTTCTTTTTTTTTTTTTAAACTTTGAAAAGAGTTGGAAGACTTGGGGAACAGGCTGGTTCTGCGTATGATCCACTCACTGGGGCGGTCAGCCTTTGAGAATATGGCCATGGTGAGCGGGGGATGGGGTAACCCCAACGGGGACACGAATGGACTTGGTGAGAAAGCTTACCTGAAGAGGGATGAGGAAGAAGGATCTCCCCAGGCTGGCAGCAGCGACGTGGAAGTTGGGGATGACGACAAAGCTTGTGTGGTGGACTGTGTGGTGTGCGGCGATAAGTCCAGTGGGAAGCACTACGGCGTGTTCACCTGCGAGGGCTGCAAGAGCTTCTTCAAGAGGAGCATCAGGAGAAATCTCAGCTACTCCTGCCGGTACGAACTGTTGAGAGGCGGATGTGTCATTTCATGCTAAATGGTGGAAATTTAAAACACATTTTGCATTGGTTTTTCTAGCTGCCTAAACTATTTTCATTTTTTGGGGGGGGTAACTTTTAAAGTTTGTTTTACGTGTAAGAACGGCATAAAAGACCACAAATCTATCTAAAATCCTATTTAAGTCCTTAGTTTTACACAGTGACCCATTATAAATCCTCATGTGAGCACCGGTCAGATGATGCTGAAGCGAAAACACACAGACTAAGAATACAGGCCAGAAGAAAAAACATGCCACTGTGATAACGCTGACATCTTAAGAATTTCTTAGGTCAGGGCAGTATATGAATGGATTATGTTTTGAGCTGCTCTGAATGTTTTTACATTTCTTATACGAGCGAAATAAACAAGGTTGCTGTGAAGGCAGAGCTATTTTTTTTTTCATCCTATAAACCATTATATATCCATAGATATTGATAAAGGAGACAGCAGAATAGTCAATTTCTCTCTCCAGAACCATACACCCCAACCTTGGTTACATCTCAAACAACCAGCCTGAGAAACCTGAAAAAAGAAAAAAAGAACAGAAATGAAATGAAAGCCCTGAAGGTCAGTCATGTGAGGATGGATTGCTTCAGAAGGTCAACATTCCCATTATTCTTCACCGCAGGAACATAATGTTGCAACTCAGTTCTCTGCTCTTACCAGGACCTCTCTCAGCTGCTGAACACAGTATTTCTTCCACATAATAATGTCTTAACTCTGAATGGAGCGCGGCTCTTTAGTCACTTTGTCACATCCCAGACTGAAAAGAGCTTCTTCTGATATGTTGGCAGACGTCAGCCTGCTGTAAAAGGCAACACAAGGGCATGCAGAGCTGATGATTTACAAAGGTCACACCCTTGATAGCTTTTCAACCTCGCCGGCTCAGACACTTCACCTATGAGAGGGAGGTGTGTGTGTGTGTGGGGGGGGGCAAAAAAAACATAAAAATGCTAATTTCACTTCCTTGCTGGAAATATTTAAAGCGCTGAGAGTATTTTTGGCTTCCAGCAAGAACAACCACAGCATTTTGCCCCACTTCTTTAAATTGCTCTTCTCTTTTTTTTCTTTGTGCAGATCCAATCGAGAATGTCAAATCGACCAACATCATCGCAACCAGTGCCAATACTGTCGTCTAAAGAAATGTTTCCGCGTTGGAATGCGCAAAGAAGGTATAAAAGCCTCATCCATCAGTGAATTGTGCATGGCTTGCAGTTGCAGTTTAAGAGGTGCTTTACAAGGTCAGGTGACGTGAGCGTGGTCATTTGGAACTGATGGAATTTCCACACATTTGTGCCACTGTGTCTGTCCTCACTATTATTGACATTATTCTGTCTCACTACTGCTAAAGTGACTAAGCAGGAAACAGTTAATCACACTATATATGCATATATATTATTTAATTGTTCAAGAGCCAAACCGTTTGATTTGTCGGGATCAAAACACGAGTATTGCACTCAAATAATATGCTTTTACAGAAACGTATCTCAGCAGGTCAGCAAATGTTTATAACAGAAAAGGAGCAAATTTTTACCACTTTTGGTGCAACTTCCAAAAGAATTGTGAATATCAAAGTTAGATTAAACACACCACAGCTTAAAATACACAACAAATATTGCTTCACCCCTTACGTCCAGCAGAAGTGGACATAATGTAACATCTGACAATGCACAATACACAGTTTACAGCATTGTTTTGTTTATTCATATATTAATATGAGAAAATATGTTATGCAATCAATATGTTAGTGGGTTTAAAGGTTTAAAGAGTTTTGGCTGCAAATTTAAATATGTATATAATATAATATAATATCATATGTTTATCTTGATATTGTATTTTGTAGAATTTGATGTTCAAAACCCCCAAAACATTTCTTTCTTGATTTGTTTAAATAGGCTGCATTACTTTTTCTTTTTAATACACAATAAGTGTAGGAAGCACTTCAAAATACCAATACCTTTACTTATTATTGAGCACAATTTCCTGGAAAAGATACACATGCAGTTATTGTCTGAAACCTTCGTGTCGTTTTTCATTATCTACCGACAAATAGAGTCATGCACTGTGAAGAGATACGCTGCAACACACAAACACGAATACCAGAAATGGGTGATTCACAGAGAAAGTGCCGACTTCAAGACAAACATCCCCTGACATTTGCCAGTGATCCAAGCACAATATTTATACTGTCAACCAAACCATGTTTTCATTTGGCTGCATGAGTCCCTGCAGCTGTGGAGCTTTTGGAAGGCTGAAGGCAACCATGTTTAGTTTATGTACCAGGAAGAAAGAAAACACACACACACACACACACACACACACACACACACACACACACACACACACACACACACACACAGAAAAAACACCCGAGGCTTGTTTCGTTCACTTTACCTCATGCATAGTATGACACAAAGTATTTTGTGTCATTGTCTGTACTGTCAGTAATATGTAACATCACAGTATGTGACAAGAATATGGAAGGATTCTTGATATAAATTATATAATAGGATGTCAACCGTGTAGAGCATGTCTACCAACTTCAGCTTCAGGCCATGTCACAAACCCTTTCAAGGTTGCTCTTGTATTTAAGGAAACTGCTAAAAAAAAAAAAAAATTGCTCCAAAAAAACCTTACAACGTAGTAAAATATAACCCCACCTGAATTTTAGGCTTTGTCACCAGGTGCTCTGCTCTGCAGTGTCACTGGAGTGACGGTGTGTTCAGGGTCCTGGTCATTAAAGAACCCTGCCGACCTCGGCTGTGACGCAAGTTGCTTTGTTTCCAGGTTGCCTGGAAATATCTGTTACACCTTTAAGCCACTCAGACTACAGCAACCCGTCAGCTCCAAGTGAGAGAGTTCACACATGACTGGATTTTATTCACTGTCATCCAAACCAGACGTTTGCTGCAGCGGTGTGTTTACCTGAGGATGGCATTAGGGGTCACTTTTAATTTGAGTCCTTCAGATGGCGAACCGCTCTCCTGACTCAAGAACAGTAAACAAGTCAATTAAAAAATACAAAATTACATTTAAGTGGAGGGACAAGAGGACACCTCACTCTAAGCACTTTTAATAGTGTTACAAAACCCTAATGCTGACACTAATTGCTTTGCTAAGTCATTTTTATTGAGACAACCATCAAGTCAGTCGCTCACAGTCTCTAAACAGTGCAAACAACTAATACATGCAATCAAATTCTCACATTTACGCTCTCATCATGTTTTTGTTTGTCACATTTTAACTTAATGTCTTAAGTAATATAATTTGATGGTATTTACCGAAACTCCCAATCAGAAAATCGACAACAAAGACAAATAGTTGAATGAATAAAGTATAACCTGTAAATGCCTTCTTGTCTTAATTCAATCTGGAACCTTAAGAACACTGGATGATATTCTTACTGAGGAAGCAGTGAGATTGGCACTCTGGAGTACTGGTGAAAATGATCATCATAATGTCATGAGTCATTTGTGCATACAGAGAAAATACCACACTAAGAGTGGTGACCATCCATTTTATGAATTTATGATAACCTTTTGCAATAGGTGTGAATGTGTGTGATATCACTTGTGTCTTTGGTCAGAGCCATATTTGTTGCTACACAAATTAATTTCCTCTTTGTATATTTGCATACACTTTAAGTATTGTTTAAGTATCTCAAGCCAAATGGAAATCAAAATATAGACATAATAGCTTCGCTATCTCTGCCAATAAGAAAGGCGGCTGTGAGTCATCTTTCCATCTCAAGGTTGCAAGTTCGATCCCCCATCTCCTCCATGTCCAGGCGTATTTGTGTGCATACATGTGAATGTGAAAATGTGATTAACAAAAGCATTCTGGGCCTGCTAAAGCAGTGAAACAAAAAATGGTGTACCACCTAGTGTCCACTTAGAGAGACTATTACATGTTTCCATCTTCATTTCCCATTCTTTTTAGTACCTTCCTCGAACACTTTGTTTACCTGGTGATTTTCCCCCAGTAAGATTAACTGGCTGGATGTTGTTTCAGTTTGCTGTTGAGCTTCATTGAGATGAGAGCCGGCCTCTGCAGGTGTGTGATTGTGGCCATTTGATACGATTTCAAACATATTTATCCCAAATGAGAAGATTCAATCATAGATATTATGAAAAGCAGCGCTTCATAAACATAACCAACTGACATGACATTTTACCCAGAGTAACATTTCAAACGAAGCCAACTCAAGTGCGGGAAAACTGCGAACCTGGCAACCCAGATCCCTCCGCACTGATAGAGGCGGGTTTAACAATCTGCGTCCCTCCTCTGATTGGTTTTGAGTTTGATTGACAGAAGTTAACAACTAATCAGTGGAACCAGTGGACCCTACAGCATTTCCCCTTCAGTGAGGCGGACATAAATCATGTATTTGGGACTTTTCTCACTTCACTTACTGATGTGATGCAAGTCCCTGTTGTATTGCACACCTGAAATGACAGTGAGAGTGAAAGTGGGAGAATATTGCACTCCTGCTGGATGCAGAGGAAGAAAGAATATGTGCAAATATAACAACAACAACAATAATAATAATAATAACAATAATAAAAATAATAATAATAATAATAAGGATTGGAATTTGCAAATGTTGGCAAAGCCTTTGTTTAAATGCTGTTCAGTAAATATTCAAGGTTTTAATAGTTTAACACCTCATGGAGTCTATTTTGTTTTAATCTTTATATTGATGGATTTTATTCATTTATTTGTATTTTCAATTTTTATTCAATTTTGAGAAAAGGTGGCTTGATTTGTGTTTGGTTTCAGAAGCCCTGTTGTTGGTTTCTCTCTCAAAATCTAGCAACAGTGCCTCCTGGTGTACTGAGGTGTGTCGCTGAGCCATCGTCACACATTTATATATATATATATATATATATATATATATATATATATATATATATATATATATATATATATATATATATATATATATATATATATATATATATATATATATATATATATATATATATATATATATATATATATATAGAGAGAGAGAGAGAGAGAGAGAGAGAGAGAGAGAGAGAGAGCAGTGTCTTAAACTGGAAATATCTCACATAGATACAAGGACATTTCTAGTAGTTTCCATGTGCATGAAAACAACTGAAATAACATTAATTAAATAAGAGACATCATACAGTGTGTCATTCCAGTTCTGAGGTCATTTGAAGCAGCACATTTAATCAAAATTGACAAGTACCGGTAGTTTGTTAAGGTTGGTATTTTTTGTAACCTTTGATAAACACAAACAAGAATAACGACTGATGAGCTTAAAAATATAAGTGCAGATATAATTATGCAGATACCATTTTTTATATGAGACATGGTGATACTAAAAATAAGTATTTTAATATACAACCAGGACAAATCTTTAACAAGTGCACCCCCCCCCCTTGCTGTGAGGAGAGATAGCTAACCTCGGCT
This sequence comes from Blennius ocellaris, assembly GCF_963422515.1. NCBI lineage: Eukaryota > Metazoa > Chordata > Actinopteri > Blenniiformes > Blenniidae > Blennius > Blennius ocellaris. Next base: position 11,160,810 of record NC_137661.1, on the reverse strand, counting down.
CTACCATGCAGACTACTTTTGAGTCATTTCAAGTAAATTAGGTGTTTGGGGTTGTGAACCGTTCAGTCCCTTTTCCTGCACAGTCCATCGTTCAGACGCTTTTACAGTAAATCATCCAGGAAATCTCTGGAGCCTGATCGTACATCCGTCTGCTGAATCACTGAGAGGGAAATGAACCAGCCACTACATCGGTGTCATTCTGTGGTGTCTGTCTCTTTGCAGCTGTCCAGCGGGGACGCATCCCTCCGTCTCACTCAGGTATCAGTCCCAACTCCCTGCCGGGAGGTGTCGGCGGTCCAGGTCACGTTGGGGCGGATTACTTCAACGGGCAGCCCGTGTCGGAGCTCATCACCCAGCTCCTGCGGGCCGAGCCGTATCCCAACAGCCGTTACGGGGCCCCGTACAACCAGGCACAGATACAGGCGTCTGGGAGCGGCGCCTCCGTCATGGGCATCGACAGCATCTGCGAGTTGGCGGCTCGTCTCCTCTTCAGCACCATCGAGTGGGCCAGGAACATCCCATGCTTCCCTGAACTCCCAGTCTCAGAGCAAGTCAGTCCGGCAAACTTTGTTTGTCATTTGAAGCCATAGTTCAAGTGCATTTGTACATTTAAATACTTGTCAGGCCGAGCAACAGAGTTTAGGGCCACTCATATCTTATAGCTTACTTACTCTGAGCCTCACAAAGATCCAGCTTTGGTACGTTGTATTGTTTTGTTTCGTTGACATTCAGTTTACAAAACACACGTGACGGCTTTAAGTAGAGGCAACAAACCTCCAAGATGTAAAGGTTCCACGTGGCTTGAAATAACCAAAATATTCAGAATGTAGGATACCATATAACGGGTAATGGTGTTAAACTCTGTTCACGAGCAGTTTGTTAAACTCTCCCTAACCACAACAACTTGGAATAATGACAGGAAGAGTCACTGCACTAAAGGAGACAATTAAACCACTTCAAACGTGTTTGGCAGCTTTAACTTCAAGGTGCTTGTAGCCACATTTATAATATGCCTGATCCATTTGTACACTACTTAGTGACTTATTCATAATAATCACCCCCTCTATAGGTGGCGCTGCTGAGGCTGAGCTGGAGCGAGCTGTTCATCCTGAATGCAGCTCAGTCTGCTCTCCCCCTGCACATGGCTCCTCTGCTGGCTGCTGCTGGCTTTCATTCTTCCCCCATGTCAGCTGAGCGTGTGGTGTCCTTCATGGACCAGGTCAGGGCCTTCCAGGACCAGGTGGACAAGTTGAACAGGCTGCAGGTGGACTCAGCCGAGTACAGCTGCCTCAAAGCCATTGCACTCTTTTCTCCCGGTAGGTTTGGTCTTTCTGGGTGAAAGTGCTCTATGAGAAAACAATAAACGTGTCTGGCTGTAATACTACGCTGATTACAAGTTTAAATATTAAATGATGCTATTCTGCTGTCTTGCGAGAGACGTGGACAGGAGTTGTTCTTTGGTGGAGTTTGCATGTTCTCCCTATGCATGCATGCTCCTGTTTCCCACAGTCCAAAAGCATGTGTGTGAAGTTAGTGACCCTCAACTACCAGAATGTGTGAACTGTGTGTGGTCGTCACTTCACTGAGCGAAACATCAAATTCCTCCCTGAAGAGACCAAATGTGAGTCATGAACAAAAAGCTCAGATCGTGACGTGCTGTGTGTTTGTCTGTCTTCCAGATGCGTGTGGCCTGACAGACCCGGCCCACGTGGAGTCACTGCAGGAGAAGGTGCAGGTCGCTCTGACGGAGTACGAGAGGTTGCAATACCCCAACCAGCCTCAGCGGTTCGGCCGCCTGCTGCTGCGCCTCCCCGCCCTGCGCGCAGTGCCGGCCAACCTGATCTCTCAGCTCTTCTTCATGCGGCTGGTGGGAAAGACGCCTATCGAGACGCTGATCCGAGACATGCAGCTATCGGGCAGCTCCATCAGCTGGCCCTACGCCCCCGGCCAGTAAATGCCCTTGCCTCCCGATGGAACTCCAGAGTGAGACAGACGAGAATCAGACCGAGAGAAAAGTTCACTTAAGTTCCAAGTGGATGTTGTGAATACAGACTGATCTGAAATCCCATTTGTGGGACTAGAAATTTTTTTTTTTTTGCCACAGTAGTTGTGTATAGTTTGGTCGCATTCACACCAAAGCTGATTTCAGGGAAACAAATCATATGATTATCTATGTATGTGTGCAGCAATCATTGGGTTTTGCGCTGTCTGAGCTCTCCGTCTCACTCTGGATGAACAGGGCTTTCAATAAAATGCAGACTCTTCCACAAGGCCATGTGCCAGTACTACCTCCTCCCATTTGACCCCCTAATGTGACTCAGTTTGACCCCCAGGCTGTGTGTGCATACATGTGTCCTCTCACTCTGCTTGGTGTTGAGCCCAAATGAAGCCGGAGCAGCGCCACTTTCACTGGCAGGGCTTTCTCGTGTCACATTTGGGAACCTACAGCTCACATGAAGGTTGTTTAATGTTCCTTAAGTCATCCTCCTTCGAATGTTCTGAGTTATCGCATCTTATTAACTGACATATTTGTGAAGCCTGCTGCAAAACTAAAAAGGCATGTGTGTTGCATTTTATGTTATACTTTGTGATTTATGAAAAAAAGAAAATGCTTTGTGGTGTACGCAATAAGGAATAGTCAAACATTTTGGGATAAATCTATTTGATTTTGAACTGAGAAAGATGTATTCCGCTCTCAGTTGTGACTGTAAAATAAGAGTTCAGTGCTGGTTGTGTCAGCTGAGCACACAGACTGGAAACTGGTCGGACGGTCGACTTGTTTCCAAATCCACAGTACAGCATTTTGAAATCTCATTAAATAGCATGAGGGATTATGCCAATCTGTTTCAGGACCTTTAGCACACTGCTGTTTAAAGCCTGGAGACCGGCGTCCACCTTCTTGTTAAATTCACAGACAGAAACAAAGTCCTACAAAATCTTTAACTATTCCTTTATTTTGAAAACTGTGTAGGAACACCCACCTTGAAGAAATGAGCACACAAAACACAGATGCATGCACTCAAAACACATCCTGGCTTCTCAGACAGTCACACCCATGTGTAACATTATTACCTCATATTTTATACATTGAAGACGGTGATTGTAAAGTGGACACGTTTTCACACATTAAATATAAAGGGATCAAGGCGTCATGTTGCTGAATCCAAGCAGTCAAATACTCCTGAGAATCTTTCAGCAAACTAAATTTGCGCCAGAATATTTTTTTTCAAATGTGAAGTTTTGGCTTCGAGGAAACTTGACACATCACAAACCTGCACAGCTGAGTGACTCCAGCTGAGGCGGACAGAGAAGATGAATCTTCAATTCTTCTAAAAGCCCCTGGGAAACCGTCACGGGCTAAAGGCGTCTGGTACTCTGATGTTGAGAAGTAAAGGTTATAGTATTTGTCGGAGCTGAGATATAAGATACGTAGGAGTTCATGCATGAGCCATGACCTCTAGCTCAGTGTGACAAATGTTTGTCTTGCCAAAATAACTGACTGAAAGAAAGAAATGTACTATGGGAGAATGGTGTTTGATTGTTTTTGTATTGAACTTTGGTATTATCCACAATCTACAAAAAAAATCAAAGGAAAGGAAGTACGGCCAAGATCCCTGATGCAGTCACATTAATTCATCACTTTGTGTTATTCTTGCAGATTGATAAACTATAGTGATTTTGACTGTATAACTTTACATTTAAAATAATTGTTTCTATGACCATGCCAAAACTTAAAAAATAAAAAAAAATAAAAATCATGTTAAAGAAAATGACTCACTTGTTATTTTTACATTGCAAGAAATAAAAGTGTACATGTTCTTTGTGGTGTGTGAATTGAGTATGAGTGAAAACTGTGATCGACATTTCTCCAACATGGAGGACACAGGCTAAACAGTAGGGATAAGACAGTGCTGCAAAGTGTTTTCAGAGTTGTACCGATAGAGGGCAGTGGCGGCCCACAATGGACTCCCCCTGTGAAGGCGAAAGTCCTCTTGCTCCCCCTGCTGGAGGAGCAAAGAGGCGCCACCTCCAAACCAGCAGGCAACAAGTTACTTGGTAGCATTTTTTTTTTTTTTTACAGAATTAGGCAGTTTTATTGTTCACTAAATTCAATACTTCTTAGACAACATAATTTATGGAAGCATTCAGTTACAAAAATTGTAAAATAAGCATCAATGAATATGAATTCTCACAAAATGAATGGCTCACAACTGGGTTGTAAAACGACCACAATGTTCTTCATAAAAATACAATACACCAACAATCAAAATGTTGTCTTAACACCTTCAAAATGTAAAGTGGATCATTACTCTTTTTACATGAACTGATTAATACCATTTATCACAATTTAAAAAAAAAAAATGGAAAAATAGCTTAACAGAGAGACAGGAATGCCTTATAGTTTGTTGAGGAGTGTGTTGATAAAAAAAACAAACAAACAAAAAAAAAACCAACTATATTGGCTAAATCTACTAACATACCCCCAAGCATATTTTGAATGACCAATGATTAAAACAAAACAAACAAGTTATTTATTGTCTTTGATGAGTACAATCGCTAAATAATCTAATGAACCGCTACATCTAGGTAAACTTTACTTTTGTTCTTGGTATGCAGTACAAACAGTGTCCATCATAAATATGTACAAAACCATAACGCTGCACATTTCATTGGCTAGTGTATCTGCTTTTGGTCTCATTGCATTTGTACCAAATCATAATAAAACTCTTCACGAAGATACTGAGCCACGAGAATACAAAAACAAAACAAAACAAAACAAAACACATAGTCCCATTAGAACGCTGTTAACCTCACACAGAGATGTTTTTGGTGGTTATTCTGACACAGATGTGAGAAAAGCTTGAACTCAAGATCACGTTCAGACAAAGATAACACCATTCGAAGTGTCAAATAGATAGAAAATCTTTTGTCTCGACTCTCACTATGTTCTCGACACTACTGCTCCGTCTCTTATCTGGTGAGATAAAACTGAGAAAAGTTGCCAGTCTAAGGAGAAAACAATCACTGAAACTGAGCTCAGTGTTACGACGTGCGACTGAGGATCAGGTGACGTTAAAACAACCTTCCCTCAACCACACCCTCGGATCCTGGCACGCCGCTGCAAAACACAAAGCCGACGGCGGTCGGGAACATCAGTTCCCTCTGGGAGGGACTGGAAGTGAAGCTCCCGCTTTCAAGAGCTCCCAAAATCAGAGTGATTCTGTGTATCAGAAGTGGTCAGAAAAAAAACGAAACAAGTAGACATTACTATTATTAGCTTACAGTATGTTCCCTGTGTATGTGTGTGTGTGTGTATGTGTGTGTTGGGTGAGAAACTTTGGTCTCAGTGTGTCAGAGTCTTGGTAGCGTTCTGGAGTGTATCATGGCCCCCCGTGTTGTGTGTTTGCGGGCCGAGGAGGCTCTTCAGTGGTTCTTATCGTAGTCCTTCACCATGCGCTTGACGTGGAACAGTTTCTGTCTCAGCCTGCGGCAGTCCTTCTTCTTCGACTTGTAGTCTGGTGTCTACAAAAGCAGCGCGGAGAAACGTTTATTTTCATTCTGTACACCGACGAAACACATTTTACTGAAGAGGGAAATTATGAGAAACCCCAATCTAACACAGACTCTCTCATGAGGGACATGGAACACAGATGTCCTGCTTTACGAGCTCAATGATCACTGACATCACAGCCATGCGTCGTTTTAATGGTGGCCGAAGGAAGAGAAGCCTCACCTGTTTCAAATCTTTGAGCTGGTTATATTCCTCCGCCACAGCCTGAGAAAGGAAGAAATCCACATTGTGACATGCTGGAAGAACTGCACACAGAATCATTCACATTCTTTCTGTTTCACATGTTGTTCAGTGATGACCACTGTCTGAAGATGTCCTAGATAATGACCTTTTTTATCTGAGTCACTTTTCTTTGTCATTTGGAATTTCACATAGTCGAGATAAAGTGTAGATAAAGTAAGAGTAAGAGTTTTTCCTGATGCTTACGTTGTCTCCTTTTAGCAGAATGATTTTCTGAATATTAGGCTACGTAATATCAACAACATATCTTTTTTTTTAAAACTTTATAATGACCCTGTGGGTGGTAGTTATTACCTGTATTGGTAGTCTATAGTACAGATAGGAGCAGGTACGTCTCCAAACAGAGGTGGAGGAAGTAATATTCATATTGGAGTTTTTATTGCACATGCTGACATAATTGCATGGTGATCATTTGCACGTTCATAAACAGTGTGTGATGTCCTGTCTTGACCTCGTGAGGTGAGCACTGTGTTCTCAGACCTGGTATTTGACGGACGTCTCATCCAGAGTGTCCAACTGTCGGCTCAGTTTGTTCAACTGATCATTGATGTCGTCCATTTCGGCACACAGGCGCTTGTACTCCCAAAGATCCGCGTCAAACTCCCTCTTATATTCGTGGCGCTGAGCGTCTGAAGTTATCACTGGGTACACACTGGAGGACCGGAGAGACAGAGTGGAAAACAAAACAGACTTTTGTTTAATTAGAGAGACTTGAAATGACAACCTTATTCAGGCTTGTTACTGTAACACAGCGACACTTTTCAAAGGCTGGTTACAATAATGGTTTCTTTAACCCCATAATATTTCTGGGATATGAGTACATGGAACCACAACCAGAGAAGAGTACCGTCTCTACAGCGACTTCTATTTCTGTGCTATTTGTTCCAGTTTTCTCACTATTCCTGAGTAAAACTCATGTGAACCGGCATGCCTGAGAGGATTAACTACTCTCCTGGACCGAATAAACAAACGGGCCACTGGACTATTCCAAACATTAATGTTTTAGCGTGCATTACATTACTGCTCTATACTTAGAATGAAAGTATTTTCACGAGAGCTTCATTTTCTGAGCTTACAGCTATTCAAGTACCACAATTTGGGCCTGGCCTCAAGAGAGCAAACGTATTTGACTGCAATCTGCATGGTGAGTTCTTGGTTAATGACATTTCCGTCTCTAATCCAAGCCGCATGTGAGCCGGTCACAAATAGTACAGTCACCTCTCCAGCTCCTCAGTATCCAGTTCATTGCCCGTCTCTCCTCCTGTGGTGTACTCGGTCTCGTACTGCGACTCGTCCAGTTCTGGGTTACGCCGGCGTCTCTTGCCCCTGTTGGCAGAAGGTTTGCGGCGGCCGCCCATCTCTTCTGAAGGGCTGGAGCTTGTCCTTCCACCATGAGAAAAAACCTCTGATGGACGGCTGGTTGTTCTGTCTGGGTCTCTTCAGGACAGAAACAAAAAAACAACATAAGAAATATCATTGTTTTCAGCTGTTTTAAGCAACGAGGAAGAATTGGTTAGAGGTGCACAGGAACCAAGCTTTTTGGATCAACCTTTACCAAACTAACCCGTCTTAATGTGGATACATTGACAGAACATAACTGACCGGAACTATCAAATTGTCCAGAAGGAAATTACGTCAGTCCACAGACATTATAATGATTGTTTTACCTAATGACAAACAATCATACAGTTATCAGTGACTTGTCAACATTTGGGAATGTTTCCAATATTGTATTTTTTTTCTTTTTTTTTTGTACAAAGACTTGATGTTAAATCCTGCTTTGGTACTTTGTGAGTACAGGTGGTACATTGCCTGCACCATTACATTTTGGCATACTACTGTGATCCAACTGAAAACAGTGTTTAATGGACTGACCTTTTATTGAAAGCAAAGATAAACCCTGAGAGGGTTAGACACAGAATCCAGAGATTGTTACAGTGGAACAAAAACGGTGGATGACTTTCAACTAAATAAAGAAATGAATGAATTGAATTGTCAAATAAATTGAAATACAAACTCATTTGAAAGATCATTTGGGTACTGAAACCGCCATGACCTAAATAACACCAGGAATCATTGACGTGACCCAGAAATGAACTATATGGGCAATAGTGAACAATCTGAACCAGTCATGAAACGATGGTTCACACCCTTCAGTCTGGCTTTGAGCCACGCAGAGGCTCTACGTGACCAGAGGAGAGTGCAGCTATTTACAGCTGGAGAGGGAAACATGCAGGTTTGAAGGGATTTGCTCGGGAATCTAAATCAAATGGCACCAGTTCTTATAACAGGCTGGATTATGTCAACAACACAACTCATGGCAGGTCTTCAAGCTGACATTCTTTGGTTTATGAAAATGTTCAGAAACCTTGTGTTTACTTTGTGAGAGAGGAAATCATTGAAATATTCTGTACTTTGAACCAACTCCACCTCCTGGCAGTCAGATGTGACACGTGCCTGTGCCTTTAAGTAAGTGTTAAGCAAGTGTACGAGACAACATTTCTGCGTACACATTACTAATTCATGGACTCGACAAACAAAAGAAGTTCTCCAGAAATTCCTCGCTTTGATAAAAGTCAACTACGACTGTTCACAAATATCCTGTCTTTTCTCCTCCTCCTCAGAGAGTTGAATGAGAATGAGAGAGAAAGAAAACAAGGGAAAGTTAATCCAGCAAGGGCTCAAAGGTCTTACACACACACACACACGCACACACACACAGTAAACTCTCTTGGGTCGGGCAATATGTTTCCATGGGCTTTAGAGACTGTGATTATATATTTCTTGTGAGTCACATGACTTGTCGCTGATTTGTTTTGGGCTTTTCGTTGCAGTATCCAGACTCCAACGTTGAAGGTACTTTTTGAATGAGACTGAATTGTTCACAGTTGTTGCTGCTTCTCCAACCATTTGTACAAGCGAGAAATGTGTACCTTCACAAAACGCACACTAATTTAAATAAATAATACTCCTGCCACCATGAGTCAGCATGTCTCCATCTGCTCTGGCAAAAAGTGATATTTTTTACTTTGATTTATTCTACTATTTGTTCAGGAAGTCCATTTAAATGTAACATTATGAACTAAAAATTAGGAAGAAATAGAGTACAGGTACTCAACTTTACAAAAACAGATTTTTTTGAATGTAAAAAGGGGCTGAAACCAGTCGGTCACTTACTCATGGCTGTCAAAGGCCTCTTGGTGATACGAACCGCTGTCCACCTTGGCAGGGGGGTAGGAGATGACACTGTTGGCCGAGGCGTTGAGCAGACCACCTCCCTTCTCTGAAACCAGCAGGGTCGGGGCATCCTGAACGCTGCGACTTTCCTCCACATTGTTCACCTACAGCAGGCAGGAAACAACAGAAGGAAAACACTCAACAAGCACAAACAAACAAATGAAACAATTGAAATCTACACAAAAGCCAACTGCTGGTCCTCACTGTCTGTCTCGTATCGACTTCAATACACCATTATTTTAATTTTCACTTTGATTTAAACTGAACGTTTGTTTTTTTCTCAGTATCAGTTTAGCTCGGGGAAAAACTGGTTGTAACATATAATCTGAGAAATATCGAAGTTAAGCAAAGGCTCTAATAAGGGATTTCAATGGAGAATGAGAGGCATGGAAGTATGGTAATTAGTGGTTAAAAATTGAGTGAGCAGTCAACCCTGAAATTGGATGTCACAATCCAACTACTCAACGAAACGAAGCTTTTCTGTCTGGTTCAATGGTTCAAAAGGTCAAGGTAGCAAAAACAAAGACGGGAAACAGGTTAACTATGTATAAAGCACTCGTGCCAAATAAAACTAAATCTTTTAAATTGCAGTGTAACACATTTCCCTATTTACAGGATTTGACTACATCTGTCTCGATTATGAGGTCGTTGTGATTCTCTTGAGAATCAAAGTGATTAGTCATCGCATTACTATAAACATACCAAACATTGAATAATGATTCCAGCCTTGCTGCTATTGTCTGCACGAACATCTGGAACGGATCTGCTCTGTCTTCAAACAAAAGAGGTGCTCCCATATAAAAACATCATCGCTAATCTCCGTTTCCCAGTTTTCCCCATGGGGCCTGAGGGTCTGCATGTATGGATTTGTCACACTAAAGGACTTGGGATTGGTCAGTGCTTCATCCAAGGAATTTCTGAGGCCTTATAGAGGAACGCCACACAAAGCAAGGACATTAATGGACACGTCCCATTCTACGCTGCTCAAAAAAATAAAGGGAACCCCTAAACAACACGACGTAGCTCCAAGTATATCACACTGGGCTGAAATCAACCTGTCCAGTTTGGAAACAACACTAATTGTGAATGAATTTCACATCAGCCTGCAATGTGATTCTCCACTTTTATTTTGAGCGTGATTCCAAATCCAGACCTCCATGGGATAATCATTTTGATTTACATTGACCATTTCTGTGTTATTTTGTTCTCAACGCACTCTGCTATATATTGAATAAAGACTTTCAACTGCAATGTTTCATTAATTGAGATGTGTTATCTGTGTTCCCTTTATTTTTTTGAGCAGTATATTAATGCTACATGAAGCATCAGCTCCTCAGCAGACACTGGACTCTGATCAGCGGGAGAGTTTACTTCTTTACTTTAGGATTTAATGCCTTGTGGCATAGTACAATCACTGCTCTTCTCCTATAAGTCTTCACAGTGCAGGAGCACAGCCAAACATCAGCCTTACCCCAAAAAAAAACAATAATCTTGGTGGGTGGAGTGCTTGGTTGGGAAAGAGCTGCCCTACTTTGCAGCTGCAGGAGGATCCTGTTTGAAGAAAGTAGCTCATGCAAGAATCTCAACAATGCCCTCACGGTGTGCAGTACAGCAGGCAACTGGACTATGAACAGGAAGACTATGAACGCCCGACAGTCCTGAACCCAGTGAATTATAGCAGATGAAGAGAGAACCGTGGAACATTTTAAGACAGTCGGGGGCTTTTTGATTTAGATGCAGTGATACATGGAGAAGAAAGAAATGAGTACGAGCATTTGAGTACTGGCAAATAAAAGAGGGTGTGAAAATGTGAGGAACGTTTAATCTTGATAAGTGAAACATGTCACCAGTAAATGTCTGCCTGAATATCTGAGAAAACGCATTTTCCTTCAATGTGATGCCACTTGTGAAGGCAAAACCAGCAAATCGCCAGGTTTCACATTGATAATACAGTGATTGATTTATTTAATCGAAAACCAGGTAAAATTCCCAATTGAGTCTAAATCCATACAAACAACACAATTTACCAAACATATCTACAGTTTTAACAAAAAGTGCCCATTTACTAATTTTACCAACTGTATAATGAGAAGTAATAGTTCAGACACAAACTGCAGACCGTGCAAATGTGTAAAATAAAGGTACTTCAAAACAAACAGAACCTATTTTGCATGTCACAAAAATAAATTTGCAATCACAGGATTATCTGAAATGGATTATTACGAACTTTGAGATAATTCCTGAAATTAGCAAAATTAGCATTGAAAATGTTTTAAATCGCTGTTCCAAACAATATCGTCAGGCTATTTGGACATTTGTAACATGTCAGCTCTGGACGCTTTTAATGTGCTTCTATGCAGCGCCGTAGTGGTTCCAGCACGCAGACAGCGCTGCAGAAACAGGCTCTGATGACCTCATGCAGCAGACACAATGCGGCCCTCCTGGGCGAGCTGAATGAAGCCTGTGTGTGAGGTCATCAGAGTGAGCCAAGCCTCCCCGAGCTCGGCAACAGAGACGGTCCAATCACGACCCAACCACAGCTTCAGACTGTCACTGGCCTAGTGTTTAGGGGAGAACAACAAGGCCGATGACTCATTTTGTGGCTCACAAATGCAGGTAGTGCAGCAACATCACAGTCAACTTCAGGAATATGTCTTAAACTTTGAATGAATGATTGTAGGGTTGTGGGAGAAACCGTATCATCACATGGGTCCCGAAGATGTTGGAAGGGATTCTCGGCTTTGATTAGCAGGCAGCCGCATTTTCACTCTGCGCTATAACCCAGCATTTAGTAATGGTCGGCAGTGCTCTCATCAAAAATACCAAATGTCATAAAAATGGAAACATGTCTGTTCAAGATAATCGCAAAGATCAAAAATTCACCTTTGCCAGTGAAGCAGATAATTAAAAAAATATTGAATTCCTTAATGCAGAGACAATAAATAAAGGAGACCCGATGACATCAGTAACCATTATTACCTCGCTCCATTATGAAACACTGGTGCTAGTCATACAATTCACTCCGCAATAGCCTCATTTACTCTTTTCTGCATGTTGACCTCTGTGTGGATGATGCTATGGTCAGAGCCACCTCTCTCAGACACACACACACAGCACTACATAATGCAATACAACCATACGTGTGTTTACTGCCTCATTTGGTCATTAAATGACACATTTTCATTAATATTAGCTGTGGGTAAAATGTACTGATGTGTGTTTATTTGATACTGTGGTAGATAAAAAGAGAATCCACTTCACCATTCCATTGGAATGTGTGTGCTTGAATAGAAGGACGTGCCCGTATGCGGATGTTGTTTCGTTAACCAAATGTCCAGCTATCCTGTGACTATTGTTTCGATTGGAGGTTTTAAAGCTGTGACTTTACAACACTCCCGCGCATTGCTAGTCACTATGTAACAGGCGTCATTCAAAAAGGGGGCAGGTCGAGTCAATTATCAACTCGAACTAAAGGTAACGTTCTCCTGCTACCGATGTTTGAAAAAACGGCCAAGGTAGGCTCTCCAGAAACCACCTGCCTGCTCACTCTCCTTCAGGTGGTTAATGATTACTCAGAGTGAAACCAGGTCATAGACCGTGAACAAACAGCCAGTTACTGCTATCAGGGCCTGACCCTGAACAGAGTGACTCAGTCATAAGGAGCAGTGTTGCTGCAGTGTGACTGTACCCCTCATAAATATCTATGAAGAAAGCTTCTTGTGGACTTTGAACACATAAAGACGAGCAATAACAACATATAACTGAACAAGAAGAAAACAGGGTAAAACCAAATAAACGACTTCTTTCAGCGAGTTACATCATTAAAAAAGTAAAGTATGTCAGTCACTTTTGGTGCTCGAGTCCTTCGTGGCAGAAGAAAATAACAGCAGCGAAAAAAATGGCACAGTTTAATCAATTTTGTGAGTGCACATTATATTCTACCCTCATGCTGGATTTAGCGTCTGTTTGACCCTGTTCGTTTCACTGCCGGCAAAACCTCCAGGTCAGTTTGGGTCGAAACATAATTCCCCCCCTCCTTTTGAAAATCCCATGAAAAGCCAGACTTATTAAATTTGGTCAATTGTCCTTCGTTCTCTTACCCATTCTTCCACATCTCTGCCCTCCGAGGCCTTCCCACCGACGAGAGGTTGGTCCCAGTAAATGTTGGGCTTTCCGTAGCGCCAGATCTTCCCTCTTGTTCTTTGTGCAAAGAAAGCAGCAACACCAAAGGCAATGACGACCAGGAATCCACACACCATAGCAACTCCCTGAAAATAGAAAAAAAGTACATGTCCGTGACAATTTTTTTTTATATTGTTACAAAAAAAAGATCATAATAATAAATAATAACTGATAACACAAATAATCAGCAAGTAGCTGAACTGGGGTTTTTTTTCATACTGAAAGGGTTTAAATCACAACCAGTTTGTTTAGCGTCCAGTATATTTCTCTTGTTTACTCTGTTATTCGTTATCATTATTACACATGTGATATATTGTTTATTTGAGTTTATGTCGATAAGATTACTAATAAAATATTTGAAAATGTCACCACTATAAAATTGTGCAGTCTGCATTTTTCCATATACTTGTCTTCTTCTGTTGATGCAACTTGTTTTAAGCGCTACATTCTTCTTCAACCTCCTGTTTTTTTTATGTCATAAAGCGCATTGTGAGTGGAGGCGTCCCGGCGATGAAGGACAACCTGCACTTTACCTTGTTGCCTCACCAGTCTATAGCAGGGAGAATATCAGCAGGCTTTTAGCTGTAACTTTTAACAAGGTCCGTGATTCAAGCGTCCGCTGCTTATCTGGCGATATGAAGAGGAAGAGGGAGTGTAACAGAAGTGGTGGAGATCTCTCTCCATTTGTTTAACCTATGTACCTGACAGGGCAATCGTGTATCTGCGATGGTACGGGGCTATCAGCTGATAATCAGGACAAAGTGACAGCATACTGTACCGCATGTACAAATTCAACTGCATTCACTGGCAGGAAAAGATACTGCAACCCCTCGCATCAAAAGCCAACTCCTATGTTTTGCTTTTGGACTCATGAGTGATATTAAGCATATTACATGATAGATTTATTGTTAAAAAAAAAATATATATATAAATAATGAAAGTTAACCCTTGTGTGGCATTGGGGGAAAAAACGTCCACTTGGAGTAATTTTTCCTCTTAATTTGACTATAACTTTCACTGTATTGGCTCAAATGGCATGATTTTTGCTGAGGAAGCTTACTTTTACATGCAATTTAAAAATTTGATTTTAAATTTTTCCCTCGGTCAATAATGCACTGTCGGCAAAAAAACTTCCTTATGTGGCGTTGGTGGCTGTTTTCATCCACTAACTTTGACCCCTGTAAAAATATATCAGATAAATATTTCTTCAAAATTTTTTCACATAAATCTGTTAATCAACTTCAGTCCTGATCAAAACTACCAAATATTTAAAAAAATAAATAAAAATGAACCCTTTAAATGCCCATTTAGAAGATGAAGGCACTGAAATGGGAAAAAATACACACAAAATGACTCATTTTCAAAATAAAATGTGATCGGATATTGGATTCTTTTTACATGTTATTACAGTCTTGGATATATCAAAGGTTAGTAATGTAATTATCTTTGAAGCATATTTAGTTTTTGTGCAAAATCAGTTTAAAAAAAAAACTCCCTGTTGTGGCGTTGGTGGCTGTTTTCATCCACTCACTTTACAGCTGTAAAAACATATCAGATAAATATTTTTTTTCCGATTTTTTTACATAAATCTGTTAATAAACCTCAGTCCTGATACCAAAAAGTATTACTTTTTTTAAATTAACCTTTTAAATGCCAATTTAGAAGATAAAGTCACGGATATGGGAAAAATACACATGAAATTACCCATTTTCAATATAAAGTGATTGAACATAGGAAATTCTTTATTTTTTTTATCTTACATTACAAACATTATGAACTTTTGTGCAGCAGCAGGGATTCAGTCCTTCCAGCAGGACTTGCAGCATGTGATCTGGTGCACTTTGCATGTGTGCCCTCCACAACGGCTGCATGTGTCCACTTCTTTTTCACCCTTTGCACAAGATGCAGGCCCCCCTCTTCCCTCCTGACCTGCTGGTGGCTGCTGATGGCTCTGGCTCTTCTTCTGGTTCTGCTGGGGCAGCTGCAGCAACCTGCATTTCTCACCAGTGCGGCAGTAACTGCTGCTCGAGGAAGATGCTCTCTCCTCAACACTGCTGGAGACACCAGAGCGTTGCCCAGCTCTTCTAAGAAAAGCCTCCTCTTGTAGTGTTTTCCCTCATTCCACGAGGGATCCACCGCCAGGAAGATAACCAATGCAATAGGCTGAGACCTCAACTATGTTGAACAATGACGCCTGGGGCCACTGATTGGTCTTCCTTTTGACGCTGTAGGTGCCGACAAGCTAAAAAGATAATCGAAGAAGAAAACAATAAGTCCTGATTTCAAAACGGGAAATAGCTGCACATGGCATATGGAAACTTCATCAAAACTAAAAAATATATATCTTTTACAAGCACAGAAATTCAGTAGAAAGCTAACAGCAATAGGATGCATGTGGTAAATATGTATTGGCACATACCTTATCTTGATTGTCAACCCCGTCTTTGCAGCGGTTGTAGGCGACGACAATCTGGCTTCTGCTTTGAGCCCTCCGTCAGCGCTGGCTCCTGGTGTCTTGTGATCAGCAGGATGGCATTTCGGCCTTGTTTCAGAACATAGCTCACAGCTGTGGTGTTCTTGGTGAAGCCAGACACGGAGGAGAGAGCACCTCCACCTTTCACCTGCACAATGTTGGGTGGCAGCTCCGGCTTGTTCTTTCTCACAGTTCCAACCAAGGCCAATTTCCTCTTCAGGAGCTCCTGGGCAAGTGGGTAGGTGGTAAAAAAAGTCGAGGGTGGAGCAAAGTCAGCATCGGACTCTCCTGAGGTGGTGGTGTCTGAGGAGGATGACTCTTCACTCTCCATTATAAGATCCAGGGCCTCTCTTGCACTGAATTTCCTCTTCATGTTTCTCCTGCTCTTCTCACTAGCAAATGGCCAGCAGAACTTATGCACGCGCTGAAATAGACTTACCTTGTTTATGTTTATGTTTGGCCCAGGTCAACTCTGTGAAATCTGAGTGCCAAGGGACCTCTTCTCAAGATGAAAAGGCCACCTGGCCAGCACTTTGTTTTTGTTTACTCTATGTAGACTCTGTGTAGCTCCGAGAACTTGGGTGCATGTTTACATTTTTTAGCTATATCAAGGTCAGTGCACAAAGGTCTCACACACACACACACACACACACACACACACACACACACACACACACACACACACACACACACACACACACACACACACACACACACACACACACACACACACACACACACACACACAGACAATGGGTGATTTTGTGTGTATTTTTCCCATATCAGTGCCTTTATCTTCTAAATTGGTATTTAAATGGTTCATTTAAAAAAACATAATAATTTTTGGTAGTTTTGATCAGGACTGAAGTTGATTAACAGATTTATGCAAAAAAAATGGAAAAAAAATATTTATCTGATGTATTTTTACAGCTGTAAAGTGAGTGGATGAAAACAGCCACCAACGCCACATAAGGGAGTTTTTTGGAAAATCAGATTTTGCACAAAAACTAAATATGCTTTAAAGATAATTACATTACTAATCTTTGACATAGCCAAGACTGTAATAACATGTAAAAAAGATCCAATATCCGATCACATTTTATATTGAAAATGAGTCATTTTGTGTGTATCTTTTCCCATTTCAGTGCCTTCATCTTCTAAATGGGCATTTAAAGGGTTAATTTTGAATTTATTTTTTTAAATATTTGGTAGTTTTGAGCAGGACTGAAGTTGATTAACAGATTTATGCAAAAAAATGTTGAAGAAATATTTATCTGATATATTTATATAGGGGTCAAAGTTAGTGGATGAAAACAGCCACCAACGCCACATAAGGGAGTTTTTTGGAAAATCAGATTTTGCACAAAAACTAAATATGCTTTAAAGATAATTACATTACTAATCTTTGACATAGCCAAGACTGTAATAACATGTAAAAAAGATCCAATATCCGATCACATTTTATATTGAAAATGAGTCATTTTGTGTGTATTTTTTCCCATTTCAGTGCCTTCATCTTCTAAATGGGCATTTAAAGGGTTAATTTTGAATTTATTTATTTTAATATTTGGTAGTTTTGAGCAGGACTGAAGTTGATTAACAGATTTATTGAAACATTTTTTGAAGAAATATTTATCTGATATATTTATATAGGGGTCAAAGTTAGTGGATGAAAACAGCCACCAACGCCACATAAGGAAGTTTTTTTGAAAATCTGATTTTGCACAAAAACTAAATATGCTTTAAAGATAATTACATTACTAACCTTTGACATAGCCAAGACTGTAATAACATGTAAAAGAATTCCGATGTCCGATCACATTTTATATAAAAAATAGATAATAATGCGTGTATTTTTCCCATATCAGTGCCTTTCTTTTCTAAATTGGCATTTAAAGGGTTAATTTTTACTATTTTTAAAAATAAATTTGGTAGTTTTGATTAGGACTGAGGTTGATTAACAGATTTATGCAAAAAAAATTTCCAAAATTTTTTTGCCAATATATTTTTACAGCAGTCAAAGTTAGTGGCTGAAAACAGCCACCAACGCCACATAAGGGAGTTTTTTGGAAAAGCTGATGCTGCACAAAAACTAAATATGCTTCAAAGTCAGTTGCATTACTAATCTTTGACATATCCAAGACCGTGATAACATGTAATACATTTCTTGTCTCTGATCATTTATTATATTGAAAAGAGGTAATTTTGTGTTTTTCCCCTCCCAAAATCAGTGACTTCATCTTCTTACTGGGCATTTAAAGGGTTAATTTTTACTATTTAAAAAAAAAAATTGGTAGTTTTGATCAGGACTGAGGTTGATTAACAGATTTATGCAAAAAAAAATTTAAAAAAATATTCTTCTGATATAATTTTACGGCTGTCAAAGTTAGTGGCTGAAAACAGCCACTAACGCCACATAAGGAAGTTTTTTTGAACGCCACACAAGGGTTAAAAAAACCCAAAACAAAACCTGAATAAATCCAGGAAAAGTAACAAACCTCTTGCGGATCCACAAAGCAGTAGTGGTACAGATACTGATTGTACATGGGGAAGCCTCCCACTCCTCCCATCTGGGAGTAGCCGGTCTGGTACATGCTCTGGCACATCATGAGCATTGGATTATACATGATATTGGAGGAACTCTGCGCCATTGGGTTCACTCCAACAATGTATACGATGTTAATGATGCCCTGTAAGAAGCACAGTTGGTCACACTGGTGAATATACATGGAATACTTGTTCAGTATCGGGGATTACTGAAACCAAACTAATAGAACTCCTTATCAGAGTTCAATTGTGAGAAAGGCAGCATCATCAACAAGTCAGCAGTCAGCAGGAGTCTTGTGACCGAATGTTCTGAACCAAACAATATTTGGAAATATTACAAGATGAAAACTATTTAGCAAATTCTCAATGCTTCTCTCGTTTGATTTTGAAATACTTTGTTGGAACTCACCGATCAATGGTTTCTAAGAACAATATTTTTCGATATACACTGGATGTGAAAAATGTGCTGAAAAATATAATTGTGTATGAAGGGTAAAGATGAACAAAAGTATCGGAGGAGTGAATTACAAACATGATACAGCAAGGGACTCTTTGAGTACTGAACAGCCAAGAACAAATTGGATCTCAGAAATGATAGTGTGTTCACGTCTTACTTTAAAATGGCACCGCATATTATGATCTCTAACATCTGTGGTCCAACTTGCCGCAAATAATTCGGCTCGTACAACACTAACTACCAAAGTCTACAGAGAACCGTTTACAGTCATGTGAAATGCTGTTGACACTGTTGGTCTCTATCATCCTCACACTTCAAATCCCCACAAGTGTGAACTATTCATGACTCAGTAAAAAGAACACTTACATATATGCTCATGAATCTAAATTCCATCGAGATATAAATGAAGATAAAACACCTGAGCTTTTCAAGAGGATTTCTTTGATCAGTGACAGTACAAGTCTCTTATAACTATTACATTGAACGAGTGTTATTACCTGCAGTAAGGCCATGATGACGCTGCTTATGAGGATGGCCAGGAAGAACTTCCTCGTTCGAAACATGATGGCTTTCGAGAAACTTGCGATGAAGAAGGCCAGTGTTCCTACGAAGTTAATGGCCACGATGGCAATCATGGCTGTTTTGGCCGAGTAGGGAGAAATGTAGGAGCCGTAGTTTCCATAGTTTCCGTAGTTTCCATAGCCACCGTAGCTTGAGCCATAGCTGCCGCCAGCGTATCCGTTGCCGTAGCCCATACCGGTGCCAAAACCCGTCCCCATGCCATATCCATACTGCATGTCCCACATGAGCGTGGAAGCAACGCAGGCGAAAATCGCCACACACAGAACGATCACGGTGGCCATCATGGCTTTGACGATCCCCGGAGGCGACAGCCACTTGTAGAAGTGCTGGGGCTTATCCTCAATGTAGTAGGATCCCGGTGGAGGAGGGTACGCGTTGTAGTCGCTCTGGGGGCCGTGGAAGCTCCCCGGTGGACCGTAGCCATTGTTGGAGGGAGAGGTGAAAGGAGGGCTGTACACAGGTGGGCTCTCGTAATGCTGTTTGTCAAACATCGCTGAAAGATGTCCGGGGCTGAAAGCAGAAAGAAAGACTCTTAACAAGCGAGACGAGTATCTCACACAGTTAAGAAGGGCTGCGCAACTCTTCTTTTAAGTAGCACTGATATGAGTGAAGCTACAAGGACAGATATGGACGATAGGCGTGACTATCTTTGGTATTGACGTCCAGTAACTGAACAGCGTAAATGTTTTACAACTTCTCTCGGAAAGTGTTTTATGACGGCACGACTAAAGCTTGCCCGTGGAATTTACTTTTCCCCCAAGCTGAAGGGCTCCTCAGACCATCGCATTTAAATGTTTTATCTGACTTAGAGCACACCTGGCTTTTCCTACGTCAACAGAACTGACAAAGATTTCAGGAGAGACTTTGACTTTAATGTCTGTAAACTGGTTAAGTCAGACCGATTTGGAGACATCGGTACCAGGCAGAGTGGACACTGATCCACAATACCTTCCTTTTTGCCTGCTTGCTCACAGAGACTGTGGGAGTCTCTCTCTCTCTCTCTCGCTCTCTCTCTCTCTCTCTCTCTCTCGTCCTGATAAAAAATGTGTTTTCTGCTACAGATCTTACAAAGTTATGCAAGGTAACAATGTATGAGGCCCTAACAAAGCCCGTTCCTCCACCCCGAGCCCTGCAGGGAGTGGGCAGCCTACATGCTTGGCCACTTTAGAAAACACAAAGATTAGAACCTCAGCAAATCAAATATTTCATCTTCATTTCTTCTGCAAACTGTCTTTTTCATTTGACAAAAACACAATTCTGACGGCGATATCCTTGAGCACACATGGGACAATAGTATATCACGTAGTCTGAAAGAATAGAACAAACAAGTCCTTATTCTTTGTATTTAACCTTTTATTATTTATTTTTTTTAAATAACAAAAACCCTTTACAGTTCCAGAGCTCAAGGTCAAAACCTCAATTTCTTTGTGTGACTGCACTGTGGTATTAAACTGAGAAAAAACAGCATATGCAAACAGATAATAGAAGGGGGGGGGAAACTTGCTTCTGATTAATCTTTTATCCACAGACCAATAGATTAACCATTGCTTCATCTTTTAAGCAAAAATAGCAAATATGATCTTGTTGGAGCTCATCACATGTTGACTGTGAATCCCTTTCTCTGGATTGTTGAAGCTTTGCTTCTATTAGTTTTTTGGCCGGCAGGTTACCGGCTTCTGGAGATTAAAACAGTTCACTCAACTGACAAAACTAGTGAACAGTTTGTTGTTGTTTTTCTCTTTTATAAAAACACAACTCCTACATGCAGCTGTTGATTAGAGTATTAACTCTAATAAAAAATTATTACGATTCTGGCAAAAGCATTGATTTTAACCAGTAAACCACATTCAGCAGGTCTGGTTTCTTGGTGGGACTGAGTGGAAGAGAGCAGCCATTTAAAAGTGTCGACCTGGATCAGCCGACGGTCCCTGGCACTGCCCGCAGCCTCATAACTCTACTTTCTTTATGAGACTCGGCACACATAGCCGAGGAGGTCTCGCCTCGGAGCCTCCATCCCAGACACCTTCCTATAACAGCCTCCCTCATTCCTCCATATCTTTCATCCCCCTAACAATCGGCCTGTCCCCTGACTCTCTTCCCCCCCTGTCTCCCTCCCTCCATAACTTCTTGCCTTTGTTTCGGGAGCAGGAGGGGCAAAAGTCAGAGCTGCTCGTCACGGGAACAGTGTTGCCATGGAGTCCGCGTTTAAAAAAAAAGAAAGAAAGAAAAAAAAGTGAGGCACTGTCCAGGGTGGATCAAACAAGGGCCCCTCTGTGCTGCTCGTGGGCGGAATGAGGCAGAAGACAGAGGGAAGCAGGACAGGTGGACGCTGCTTTGTGCCCTATAGTGTCAGGTGTCCTTTACTGTTGATCAACAGGCTGCCTTGTCAATGACTTTAAGACAGAATCAATGCAAGGATTCAGCTTTTTTTTATCACAGTATCAGAAATATAGATGATATATTGACCCCTCAAAGCTCTTAAAATACTAAATTAAACTTTTCTTTTTCTACAGAAGGATGAAATTATTGGATATCAACTCAGAGAGAGATAGAGAAGGAACACCGGATGCCTTCAGGATGAACCATTTCTCAGAAAACGTCTAACCATGTTGTATGCTGCACTAAATACACTTTTTACACAGACGTTTGTAAGAAAACATTCTTAAAAGGTCACAAATTGCCAGAGCAGAGGCAGAAACGTGTTGTGGTTAGATGGGCATACCATAATATAAACTGAGCATTTTAAATATTTGTAGACACAATGGAGGTAAACGCCTGTCAAGTAGTCTTTTAAATAACAACAAGATTTCTTCAGTACCAAAAAAAAACATTTTGATTCAGTTAAATATTCATCCTGGGGTTGTAGAAATTGCACAGTGATAGTGTATGTGGAATTTCTGCAACCAAAATGACACCCCTAACAACCAAAACGTTTGAATACATTATAATTTACTTTTACTTGAATAATTGTGTAGCTGACGCTTGGCAGCAGTAGTATAGTAGGAATACAGCAGTAGTGGTTGTTTTGTCAAAAGTTGGCTCCCACATCTCATTTTGAAGCTGTGCAGAAAGCTCAGTGTTTGGACCACAGTCACAGGTCAGGCCAGACACCCACCAGCCGCAGCCTGAACTCCACTGCAACACAGAGACTCTATCATCTGCTGCTGATAATGGAATTCCAGTTATACAGTCACATGTCTGACATCTGTCAAAAACAATTAGCCTCTGCCCAATGTATGCTGGGACCCAGTGGTCGACTTCCCGTCCTAAAAACACCCCATCCCCTGAGCCAGGAAACCTTCAAGGAGAAAGTTCCTAATAATTTGTTTACTAATGTTTCAGCAAGGTCGATGTGAAACAATTACACCAACTCCAAAAATCTAAAGTCAACCAAGGAAGTGCTGAAGTAGGAAGTAGTAACCGGATTGATTGATTGATTGATTGATTGATTGATTGATTGATTGATTGAATAGTCAAACTGTAGTAAAAATACTAGAACAGTAGAAAACATTCTATATTAACTGGCATGTACAAACACCAGCGTAGTTTGAAAAGCCTCAAATCCCAAATTCTTTCATTCCATCTCACGACCACTTTGCACTTCTGAAAAAGATGCTTTAGTGTATTTGTGTTGCTTGTTTGTTTGCTTGTTTTACCTGGTCACATCTGAATTCCTTTAGAACCTTGTTTATCTTCATCCTTTATCTTAAAACTCTTACAGCTTGGGGAGTAAAGAAAGGCAACGAATTGAATCTTATCAAATGATAAGAAGATTGATTTTAAGATTTTTGTTGTTGGATCTGATACTT
This sequence comes from Blennius ocellaris, assembly GCF_963422515.1. Taxonomy (NCBI): domain Eukaryota; kingdom Metazoa; phylum Chordata; class Actinopteri; order Blenniiformes; family Blenniidae; genus Blennius; species Blennius ocellaris. The sequence continues at coordinate 11,137,711 of NC_137661.1, read as the reverse complement.
GTACTCCTAAAAATTAAAAAAAAAAAAAAAAACAGCTACAGACTTCAACTGAAGACTAACTAATAACTTTTAAAAATGTATTTTGTTTTATACCTGGATGTAATTTCATTCAGTGGTGAAATTGATATCATTGACTCACTGTATGGTAGAAAGTAAACAAGATAAGTCCAGTAAAGGTAGATTACACCGGATTCTGGACGGAATTGGTTTTAAATAGTAACTTGACATCTCGAGGTGTTGGTTAAGTAATTGCAGTGATCTACCACAGGTGTAACAAACACATGAATCCTAAATATGGACAACACAAGTATTAATAGGCTTCAATCCGCCTGACTTGTATCTCCATACATCATGTAAACAGCTTCACAGCCTCCACGAACAACGTCTAATAGCAGGTTGTGTCCAAATCTCTGCTCTCACTATTATCCTTCATTTACAACGTGTCGTTTGACCACATCCGTGCCTCGCGCCACCAGTTGTTTTGTTTTTTTAACAGGTTATAGATGGTTTGTGTGGGGAAATAATCTGAAACGTTGAAATGTGTGTGAGTGAGGAGGAGCCACCTTTACAAGTCTCTGCTGGCTCCAAACAGTCTCGAGCCTTTTCATTAAACACAAACTAAGTCTAGTTTTATTATCAGCTGCCTGGAAAGACGCTTATATTTTAAAATGATCAGCCAGGTCTTCCTCCTCACGGCTCTTACCTGCGGGTCCCTGGCGGGGGGTCACAACTTCACCGACCGTTCGTCCTGTTTCCGTTAGAAAGAAGAAGAAAAAAAAACAAATAAACAAACAAACAAAAGAACAAAACAATCCGTCCGCCAAAAAACTTTGAGTCAGTTCAAACACGAGTCTGTTTCAGTGTGGAGAGTCGCTCAGTGTGATTCTCGTCTGGAGAGTCGCTGGACGCTTCAGGTAACAGTCCTGGACGGACTCTGGACAAAACGGTCCTCGCAGCCCTGGACAAGAGCTTTGTCCCGCCTGTCCGCCGTGAGGGGGCCGCTGCTGCACCGCCGGCCGGCCGCCGCCAGAGGGCGCTCCTCCACCCCTCATAGACTACTCAGCTCACTCCTCCACCCCTCAGAGACTATGAATCTCACTCCTCCACCCCTCATAGACTCTATGAATCTCACTCCTCCACCCTTCATACAGACTCCTCAGATTTCACCACTCCACCCAAAGAGACCTCCACAGAGCTCACTTCTTTACCCTTCAGAGAGACCCTATAGAGTTCACCCCTCCACCCTTCATACAGACTCCATGAAGGCCAACCCTCCACCTTTCATAGACTGCACAGAGCTCACTCCTCCACCCCTCAAAGAGACCCCCCCCCCCCCTATTTTAGCAGTACCTCATCAATAAAGACTGCTGGTTAGTTACACTGATGAAGACTTGTAGATACGGTGTTCAAAGCTGTCCTGGTATTTAGTACAACAGGTGGACTTCAGTATTGTTACTGAGGCCGCCTGCTTGAAATGAAACAGATGAGGACTTTCTGAATTCAATGTCCTGCAGTATAAGCAGAGGTTTTTCTGCACACTTCTTTGTTACTGTATTTCTATATTATTATTCTTGGTGTGTCGATTCAGGCTCATTCCATTTCGACGTATTCATCCCATGTGCGACCTGATGAAGAAAGAAAGCAGGCTCATGGGCGGTACAATAGTGTGGTGGGTACCACTCCCACCTCACAGGGTGGAGGTCTCCGGATGGAGCCGGGGCCCCATCTCAAACAATACAAACACTGGATTGCAGAGTGCATTCTTTAACGTTTCTGAGAGCTGTTCTTTCTTTCCTCAAATCAGATGTTTCTGAATGTCAATTGAGTGCTGAATGTTGACTCTTCCATGTGATATGAATTGGTGCTTTAATACAGGTTGCAGACTTTATAGCTTGACATTTATTTTATGAATAATTACTTCCTGTAACATGCCACCATTATTGATTGAATATTTTCTAATGGTATAACCCCCCCCCCCACACACACACACACACACACACACACACAAAAACAAACAAGAAAGGACACCTGTTGTGAAGGGACGAACTGAATCAGAGGGTGTGACAGTATGAAGACATGGTTATTGAAACCATCTTATTTTCATCCCCGGCCTGGACCAAGCTGAGGCAGAAAGGAATATTTCATATATATAAATCCGTAGATAAGATTAAATAATTTACCTACTGTACAGCAATATTTTATTATGACAATATTCTTGGTGTTCTTAGCCTACTTCACTTGTAAGACTGGAGGCTGCATCACTCACTAAAACAGTGTGCTTTTAACAGTATTTTATAATATCTTCACGTGTATCAACAAACACAATTCATCTTTAGGCTAAATTTCCTTTTATGTCTGCTGATTGAGAATAGTTTAGGCAGCTCACCAATACCAGTAAGAATGTAGTAACCAAAGTTGGCCATCAGGTGGCAACAGAATATGACAGAATACCAAAGATACTCTGATCAAAACCTTTAAGGGAGTTTGACACGTAGAATGAATTAAACAAACATGCAAACATTTACGTTTAGGTATGAACCTTGAATACATCCATTTTATTTGACAACACTGTCAAAATATCGGCGACTGTTGTTTCCATGCATGGAAAGACCCCCTTTGCGAGCAGTAGAATCCCGCAAAGTGTTTGTATTTGTATTTTGGATTTTGGGATCTAATTCAACAAACAAACAAAACTGATATGCGTGCATCTAATTATTCCAAAACAAGAATCATTAAACTGAAGACAGAGCAACGCGGGAATCAAACTTAAAAACAAACAGAATTAAAAGAGAAAGAGGTCTTTAAAAGATATGAATTCATTGTAAATGTGCAGTGGGTGTAATTATTTGCAGAAACTTTCCTGTCAAGGAGTCTTTTGCTGCATGTGCCTGTTTCCATTATTTGGTGAAAATCAACTCTAAAGGACATTGTGCATCAGTCTCAGCCAGATTTGTTATTCTGGTCACAAGTAGGTTCTGTCAAATGGTCATATGAGGATATTTTTTCTTTTCTTTTCTTTTTTTTTTTAAAAATGGCATTAAATGTCACCAAAGCCTGAACATAGAAGGAACCACAAGGATAATAAAAATGTTGCCACGTTTAAATGTCAGCTGTCAAAACTCGGGTTGTTTCATAAAGTAGTTTAAAAAGGAAAGCTTGAGGAAGTGAAATCAACCTTATCCCCCCCCCCCCCCCCCCCTATTTAGATTAATCCCTGTGTGGAAAGTTGTTGCGACATTATTCTACAAATTTCAATTTTTTTTATTTTCAGATGGTCTGGGTGAGCAGCATCCGATTCGCCCACACAGAAACCCACGGTTCGTTTCAGAGACGACGAGCATTCCTTCTTCATTCATCTTTTCTCTGAGATGGTTAGAGATGGAAAGACTTTCTTTGCACGTCTTAACGCCTGATGAGTCTGGCTGTCGTGAGCAGAATCAGCTCGCAATCCTGATTTCATTGTCCACAAAGACTCATAAAGGCAAAATTAAAACACAGCAGCCGTAGCATAAAAACAAAACAAAACAAAAAAACGTTATCTGACTGTCAGCTTCAGGGAGATTTCGATCACTCATTTATCACTTCTCCTGGAGCTCTGACCAACGTCCTTAAACCTTGTTTTGATGAAACGTCTGAACTCGCCGTCCCCATATGTCATTACTTTTAATTTTCACAGGTTTCATAAGTTGGGGGCAAGATAAAGAGACACTGTTTGTGAAAACAGCATCACCTGGTAGGATGACAGCTCCTTCAGCCAACGATTCCACTAAGACACTAGAGAAGGAAATGACTGTGAGGCGGAGGAGGAGGAGGAGGAGGAGGACGTGACCTTGGAGACTGACTGACCTCTATTGTACCGACATGGAAGACAAAGGAGAACCAAGCCCCGGTTTCCAGCGCTGTGAGATCCAGCATCAAAGAGAGAGGTCACTGGAGAGAGAGGAGATCCTGTAGTACAGAAACCTCCCAGGGTGACTGTGGACAGAGGAATGTCCTCCAGACCTCAGCTTTTCTCTGGTGTGGTCATGCTGGAAGTGGATAAGCAGCAACGTACACTGCAGTCCACCTCAGGGACGGATATATTTGAGCTATAAAGCAAAGCTGTCTTTACCAGTCGGTCTATATCCCCGCCCTCACCTATGGCCATGGACCGCAAGAATGAGACCATGAATACAAGAGGGTGAAAAAGAGCTTTCTGTCTTCTCTTGGTGAAGGAGTGAGGAGCTCAGCCGTCTGGGAGAGAGTCGAAGTGGAGCAGCGACTCCTCCACATTGAGACGAGTCAGTGGACGTGGTTCGGGCATCTGATTTGGATCATTTCTCTCCAGGTCTCAGGAAGTGTCCTGGACACTGAACGGTGCTTTAACAGAAGTGGGGTGGCACTCGGTCTTTTTATGGCCGTATGTTCATGATAGAGACACAAGGATCCGTGTGACTTATGTACCATGTTGAGCAGCAGTTTTTCTTTGTTGCTCCATTTTCCAGTTAATTCAACATTTATTCACCCAGTTTCAGCCACACAGTGTCAAGACTATAGACACTGCATTTGATCCTCACTAGATTTTAAAATCTCTTCCTTATATGATGCACTTTTTATTACTTTATTATTTACTTTGGCATCAACTTCAAGTTACATTATAGAATATAAATCAATACATTTACGACTGATGCAGCATAACATCAATGTAGTTTACAAATGATCCATTTGTAAACGTCTCAATGTGCAAGAATGATACTTGGACAAAATTAACAATTTCGTGGGTTGATGTTGTCGAGTTTATTTGGTTTTTTTTCCAACAGGTGATGGCGGTGTCATTTTTGAGACGGGGTCATTGTGTAGAAGTCTTCCTCTATTGGTCGAATCATGTGTCATGCAGGCCATAGCAACCATAATGTTTTACTGTGAAGTGGTGATGGATCTGATATATGGCAAATATCTGTTTGTTTTTTTGTTTGTTTTTTTATTCTGACCACAGTGAATTTTTCATTTTCCCTCAGGAAGACGTCAACATCAATGTTGACGAGTTTGTATATAATTCAGTTATCGCATGATCTGTGTATATGCGTGAAGAGTTGTGTTCACAGTGATTTGTGGGTTTGTGTTTCTGAGCCCATGCAGTGACATCTAGTACATCCAGTGTTCATTAAGCAGTGCCGCCATGTGCACAGCGGCGTCTCCAAACTTTGAACTCGTTGATGATATTATACATTTTAAAAGTTGGGATCTTAGAAGAGTTCATTAAAAATTAAAAAGTAGTCTTCTGGAATTGTTTCTAAATTGTCTCTCTAACCCTATTATCAAGTCACGTTACTTCCCTGTCGTCAAATGACCCTGAGATCTGCATCCATCCCTCTCTTATACATTTGAAACTTGGTTCACGTGAAGCTGGAACAAAGGCACGTAAAAGTCACCTGTCCATAACAGAATTATCGTTATCTCACTTTCAGCATATGATGTGTTAAGATTGTTTATGAAACATGCATTTGATTTGATCCCCTTTTGTTGCCATTCATTCACGTTAAATCATTAAACCACTGTTTTCATCATTTATGTGCTTGAAATGAAGTTACTGGTTTAAACATCTTTCACCGAAACACACCCGAGTCAATATTGTACCCAGGTTGGAGTATTTGAGTTTTTCCACTTTATCAGACAACTCAGAGAATCATCTCAAATCCAAGCTGTTTTTGCGTGTCATTGACATGTTAATAATTGTAGAGAACGAACAAGCTGCTATTCCTATACTGTACAATGAGGACTGGATGCTCTGTGCAGAGATATTGCAATTTAAAAAAAAAATAATAATAATGAAACTATGTTGCTCTTCTTCTTTAAAGTCATTTTCATTACATTGTTATTGTTGCACTGGACTACTGAGTTATAATTTTAAGAGGAGCAGCATTGAGGCAGATGGGAGGAAGCTTCAGAGGAGAATCACATACAGCAGCACAGACTGTTGGCTGCCCTCTCCCCTCCCTCAAGTACATTTACGCCTCCAGAAGCCTCAGCTGAGCACAAAACATCACCAGGGCAGTTCACACCCTGGTTTCTACCTGCTGGACCTGCTGCCCTCTGGTGGCAAAGACACAATATTGGCCAGGACTTCATTCATCATTCTTCTGGGGCCGGGAGAACCCATAGTCCTTCTTGGCTCGGGCCCCCAGGGGGTCTAGAAACGCCCCTGCTGGCAGGCCGCTGGATTCCATGCTGTGAATACAGGGCAGAGTCCAGTCTAATTACAAATATGGGACAAAAACATAATATTCAGTTGTGTGTACAGACATTTTGTACGGCAGGTGGTCAGTGTAAAATAAAGGCACCTTGTGCAGCGTGCGGATCCATAGGGTGCTTTATTATAGTAGTGAGAGATTAAAGAAAGAAAGAAAAAAACAAGTACATGTAAGTAGAGAGAGTGGAGAGAGAGAGAGAGAGAGAGAGAGAGAGAGAGAGAGAGCTGAGAGACCGGCGAATGAGAGGAGATCGAGCTCTTCAAGACCACTTCAAAAATTGTGTTGGAAAACTTAAATAAAGTTTTAATGTCTTGATGCACGATTTCTTCACTTGATCAGTGGAAATGTGGTTAAAAGGAGCATTTTGTGTTTGATAAAGTGAGCTGGTGTTTCTGATTAGGACCTTCTTGTCCAGCGTAATAGGCTCAGTTTTATTATCACCCAGAAATGTGTTCAGAATCTTGAAAATGTTTCCAGGTTTGTTCATCTTTATACATGTTTAGATATGCTCATATTCGTTAATGACTGAAACAAGCAGCTTATTTTGCACTTCTTTTTTGGGGGTTTCCATCAAAACATTCTAAAATGCTTTGAAAGATGTCTTGATGTGTTGTTTGAAAATAAATCTGAAAAAAACTTTTGTTTTCCCTAAACTCAGACTAACTGTCAGTTCAAGTAAACCAAGTATGTAAACAAAAAGAGTAACATTAACAGTTTGTGTCCGAGCCGCTATGTTGGTCATTTGATTATGAACTTGAGTGAATACAATTCTAGATATATGGTCACAAAGAATAATATAAGAGATGTATTGTTTTTTAATGAACGCGCTGGATCGTTTGTGGTGAATCTTGCAAGGTTCATTGAATTAAATCATGAAGAAGAGGGGTTTTTTTTGTTTTTTTTTAAGCAAATGCAGCTGGAAATGTAAAAGAAGTACTACACTCCACTTTGGGTTATTTTGGGGGGGATGATTCACTGTTTAAGGCTTTAGAAAATACAGATTCTGGGCCAACAAGAGTATCTGTGCATAACCCTATGAAAAGTGGACGCCAACACCAGTCGTACTAAACGCCTTAGGTGTCTTTAAACCTCCTTGGAATTTAAAATATGATGGACTAACACAGAATAGCATTTTGTAGCCCCTTTGCACAAAATTACTTTGTTTTAGCACAAACACAACATTTGACAAAATTACTTATATGCAGTTTAAAAAGCTAAAATGTAGTAACAGAATGTCAACGATGACATGATTGCTATCTAACTAATTAAATTGAAATTAGTCAAAAGCAAATCTAATATATTGCACAATAGCCATGGATACTGTAAAAAGGTTTCATGTGTTTGGGAATGTGGTCAAATGAACCACAACCATCACTGCCTTGGTATTTATGAGATCCTCTTGAGAGAACAAGGTCCGTTTCCCAACCAAAAACAAAGTTACCACAGAAAATATGGAAAAACAAAGACCACTTAGTTGTATAGGAATAAGATGCTAAAGAAAACCTCCCAAAAATATTAAGTAAAAAAGTGTTGCACATATATATATTAAATAAGTACAGCTGCTCTTATCACAAACATTATTTCTTCAGTTTGGCAACTGAGGATACTATTTTCTAATAATCATTCACAAAGTATTTGGGTGGATACTCAACCAAAATAACCCAGTATATGTATATAAAAAATATATCTAAAATAAATAAATAAATAAATATATATATATATATATATATATATATATATATATATCATAATTAAAATTCATGGATATTCTTGGCCGAGTTGAGAAATGAACACACATCCTCAATTTAAAATGTCACATTTTATTCCATTTGGAAAATGTATACTGTCTTAATCACAGTTCACACTGTAACAAATCAAGCTTTTGAAGAAATGTTAATTTACCTTTGAAACATTGCAGAGATGCAGAAATCAAGCTCATTGTAGAAATCAGGTAAAGAAGTGACGCACCAATATGAAAACATTTACTAATAAACAGTCCAGCTCAGTAGATGTTAACTGTATGAGGAAAAACTCAGTAATGAACATACAACACAACCGTATCACGACAACTGTGACACGATTTTCACTGCAATAGGATTGAAGTTTTTAATCACAATGAATTTACTACCCTGGAGACACCAGACGCTGCAAAACGTCCAGTTGAGGGAATGCATCAATCATGATCTTCACACCAGAGCAAACAAGGCAGATTATGTACTGCCGTAATAAAACAGCCGGTCCTTTCAGTATTTAAAGGATTTAGAAGCCTTCATCTGCTGACGTCGTTACACTTATTCCTTTGGAATCACATGTCAACTTTAAAAGTTTTCCACTCAGGATAAAATGATCAGTAATGTGAACCTCATCAAGCATCAAGATGCTTCGTGATTCGCCGTACTTTCTCCTTCTTGTTTCTGTTGCCGTGTTTTTTACAAGGTTTCCCCGCCATCGTTTCTGATCCTGCTTTACCTGCGAGGACGGTCCGCGGCCTGGTTTTCCTAAAAGAGCGAGGTCTATTAACACTAAAGCAGGACAAATTGATTTCTACAGCACCATTAAGACACAAGGCGATGCACAGTGCTTGACAAGGAAACACATTAAAACAAAGCAAGGAAGAAAGGAGAATAAACTAAAAGCTGCATCAACAAGCTTCTCTGAATCTCATTTGGTTGGAAATCCTTTAATTCTTGCAATAGATTTCAGATGGCAGTGAACTGATTTAGTTATTTTCTTAATGTCTAACCCAAGTGACATGGAGTCAAAATGAGAGTTTAGCATTTTTTCTTTGGGGCCAAAAACAATTACCTCCCATGTTTTCTGCCTTACACTAGAAAACATTCGGACACATCCACTCATTATTTTGATTTATGCACCAACGAGTTCCTGTCCTGCAAGCAAGATCTAAACCAATTTAATGCGCCAGAAATTACCAACAAGTATGTCAAGTCGTATGTTGTAGACAAGTGTGTCAAAAGCAGCACTAAGCCCCATGAATAATTAATCTGAAACTCTCAATGTGTTCACATGAACGTCCTTCAGCAGTTCAAATACAATTTAAATGTTGGAGTTTGACCAGAATCCATATGACAAAATGCAGCAGTATACTTCACCTGGCGGAAAAAGTTCTTTATGCTCACTTGCAAGAATAAGGTATCGTGATTCCGTCAAACTTTCCACTGGTGTTTCGGATTAACTGGCGTCCGTGTTAACTGGTGACCAATTTAAATGTGGGTAAATGACTGTTGCGACAGCTCTCGTGTTGGTCACCAGTTAACATGGAAACCAGTTAATCCGAAACACCGGGCCGCGTCGCTGAACTTGATAGTGCCGTCCAACAAATATGACCTAATAGTTTTAATATATATCTAATGAATATGTTGTAATTACTAATTAATACAATTAAACATAAATATCAATATATACATATATATCTACAAACTCTGGAAAATTTGAATTTTTAAAAAAATGGTTACTTTGTTTAAGGAACATTAAAATGGTAGAAATATCAAGAAATTCAAAGTGTAATTTTTCCTTAAAAAAGTTGGAATTCGCAGTAACAGAGAACCAGTGGATATATCAGCGTAGCTGGAGTTGCAGCCAATCAGCGGTGGCTGTGGTTTCAACCAATCAGTGATCTAGCTGCCGTGGCGGCCAATAGGAAGCCGTTACTACCTGACGGGCAGTTAGACATAACCAACGCCAGGCTTCAGTCCTCCGTGAGCCTTCTCGTAGCAGCCACGAAAAAAGGAGCCGGCATCAACAACCAAAGTAAGTGCTTATTTTTACTGGATTGATCAACTCCTGTCACTTAGTGCTGATGTTGCTAATGTTGCTACATGTTCACGAGATTGGGTTGTTTTTTAATTATACATATATATAAAAATATATCATATATCTCTCTCTCAAACACCCTCATACAAATAATATGCAATGCTTTTTCCATCTCCAGAATGGTCAGAATGCTTAGATCGGAATGGGAGGCTCTTCGGAGTAACAATCCCCCACCAGACCCCGTTGAGCCTCCTCATGAGGAGCTCGATCAACAAACCGGGTAAGTGTTTACACATTCTGTTGTTTTTAGATCATGCCGGATTCTTTTAAGTTGCTTCTTGATCTCTGAGAGGTTTCGGTGGTTTAACAAAGTTAACTTCTGATGACAAACTTTTTAGTTTAAAAAAAACTGAAAAGTGCCAAGTGCATCCAAGTTTTAACTAAGAGAGTAGGAAAAGTAACATTTCACACTGTATAAATGCTGTAAGTTCAAAAATCCTTCAAATTGGTCAAATGGCTATCGAATAACAATCATTTGTTTGAGGACTACAAATCCATCAAGGCCTGAAAGCTAGCTGCTAAAGCTAATGTGATGACCTGAAGGCCGTCTCCATGGCAACACAAATAAACACCTGCCATTTTAATTCTACTTTCTCACCACTCTGCTAGTTAAAAATACTTCCACCATATCTAAACACAGATAACAAAGGACATTAAACATAATTAGAACATTTATGAATACATTTTGAGTGTAGCTGCCGCTCAGTGATACATATATGTGTGTAATAACAACAATACTAGTGAAAAAGTATCAACAAAGTACCAGTGATAGTGAAAAGTAACATTTCAAACTGTATTTTCACTCAGAAGCTTTAGAAAGAGTTAAATTTCTTGCATTTCAGTTTATTTTAATCATTTATCTTACATTGAATTTTCCTGAAGCTATTGAATTGTGGTTGATGTTCATTAAATAAATTCAGTCATTTCTGATGTTAAGAACTATTAGTGCCAGTGTTTATGTCATTATTCTTGTAACATGTTTGGCTTTAAAGTGACTGTGAACCTCATTCTGATATTCAATGCTTTTCCCATCTCCAGAATGGACATTTTAAATGCATTGGTGGAACTACTGGGGGATGAGTTCACTCCAGACCCGGTCCCACCAGCTTCTGGTCCTCTGGCTGAGTATGTTTTTAAATTATTCTGTATTCTTTAAGTTACTGAAAATCTCCAAATACATTCAAGTTTTAACTAAGAGAGTGTGAAAAGTAACATTTCACACTGTGCATTTCCACTCAGCGTTTCTTGTTTCAGTGATTTGGTTGTGATTTATGTTTATTAGAAATGTTATCAGTTGTGTTGATATATATACTACTGTGAAAGAAATCATACATTCAGTCTTTTCTGATGTAAATAACTGTTAGTTCCAGTGTTTGCATCATTATTCTTGTCACAGTTTTTTACTGTGAGCCTCATCCTAATGTTCAATGCTCTTTCTGTCTCTCGGATTGACTTTGATGACAACCTGAAAAGTCTTCTGGAGGAATGTGGTCAGGGTCACCTCCAAACCATCGAGCCAGATACCCTCTTCCAGCTAGACGCCAGCCAAGCTGGAGTGGGACAGGTGAGACGTTCAGTCACTGGAACTTAGAGCTGTGATTTCACTTGTTAAGACGTTGAAGATGTAGAACAATGTGGGACTCTGATTGATAAATATCTCTTTTAATTACACAGCAAAATATGCTTTTGAAAAAAGACACATTTGATCCAAATGAGATTGAATTTAATACAAGGGATTATTTAACCTGTTAATCAGTCCACAAAACTAAACTTTCCTCCTGCAAGTAGCCTTTAAATTCCACCTCACTCTGTGTGTGTCGATCTAGTTGAGAGATCTTAACAGTCTCTCAACTTATGGAACTTGTGCTTTTAACACTTTTCTTTTGTCTCCAGTCTGTTGAAGGACTGTCCCAGAGCCCGAGTCCCGCCCCCCCTGCTGCTCCTCCGACTCCCACCCCCTCCACCTCGAGGTGAGTCCCACTGTCCACTTCTGGCTCTAAATACACTTCTGGCTGTTTGTACCTACATGAACATCATCACATTCAGTTTATTTACCAGAGCTTTACTTCAAGCTCTGAGTCATTGCTCAGTGACAAAACCTCCGTTTATTAAGTGTCAGTGAGGCCTGACTGTGACTCACATGTTGGAGTGTAACACCAGACATCCTATTACATGTCGATCTGTGTTTGAAGTCTTCCTGAATGCTTGCTCTGAACATTTGTTTTTGGTTCCTGCAGGAAAAGAAAACGTCCTGACGATCACGAGCCGCACATTAAAAAACCTCCGAATGCCTTCATGCTCTATTTAAAAGAGCAGAGAGCCGCCGCTGCGGCAGCTCTCGGCACCAAGGGGAGTGCGGCCGTGAACGCCGAGGTCGGAAAGAGGGTGAGTTGTCGGCTCCTACATATTGGAGATACAAACTCATTACTCATGTTTAGAAGCTGGCTTGTCGTTGTGTGTGCTGACAACGTGTTGTCGTCTCTCCACAGTGGAAGGCCATGTCACAAACAGAGCAGCAGCGGTATTACGACCTGGCCAAACTTGAGGCTCAGCTCCACCAGGACAGGCATCCAGGCTGGTCGCCCGCCTCAAACTATGTAGGAACTCTCTCCTCGCCTAAAACTCAGAAATGCTCACAAGACGTCAATAAAACTGCTAAACAATTTTCGTTTTTTAATCAACTTAGTGATTAAACGTATTTTCTATTTTTAGGGCAAAAAACGACCGCGGAGGAGAGGGCGAAACAACCAGCCTCTCAATCCTCCTCCTCCACCAGTGATGCCTGTGGCATGGTTTTGGGTGGACAGCGATGGACACATCCATCAATTTCAAAACGTCGCCAGCTCCTAACGCAGCGAATCAATCGCTCCCCGCTGCCGGCCCACCGCAGCATTGACCATTTGAATAAAAAATAAAAAATTCACTGTCATTCTCTCATTTGTTTTTATTCCCATATGACGAGTAGCATTCTTTTGTACTTTATATTCATTTTTTAAACCTGATGATTGTTGATGTTTTGTAGCACAAATGAAACTCACAAGTCCACAACAGTGGATAAACTTTATTTTGTGGTTTTTCTTCAAGTGTGTTTCTGCTAAGAGTCGTCGCTTCAGCTTCAGTGAACATGTTTTCTCGTCTACATTCCTATTTTAATTTGAACGCAGCATCATCTTTGCCACTTCTACTCCTCTTTTGTACCACTGATATTTACATGATGTGAATTTGACACTGAACATTGAGGCAATAGTTACGCAGTGCAGCAAACTGGACTCATAAACAAAAAGACATGAGTGATGAAATTGAAATCTAAAGCTAAAGAGAATAAGAAGCATGACAGCATTTCAAAGAACAACGTAATGAAATCCCCTCAGCGTGTTTAAAGAAAGCCTTTCAAACCAAATTTACCCATGAAGCTCTTCTTCTCGTCTTTTGCGATGCGGGCAGCCAAAGCCAGGCCGATCCCGGAGGAGCAGCCTGTGATGAGAACCACCTTCTGGTTCATTGTGGACCGCTCACGCTTTGTTTTGGATCTCCGACAGCAGACGATGGCCGAGAAGCAAGAGAAGTGGAAGGGAGGCACGACGTGGAGTCACTTTAAAAGCCGGCTCTTTAATCCACAAGTCTGCAACTCAGCAGATATGGCCGCATGCACATGGCCTGAAGATGAGCATCCAGCCTGACTTCCCCCTGGCTTATTGAGCTTCATCTAATAGTCATAGAAACAAACACTTAGAATCTACGAATGTAGCCTGTCTATATGTTGTAAAGACTTAAAAACTGCAAGGATAGTGATTTTGGCCTTTGACCTAATGGCCAGAACATATTAGATATTCATCTGCCCAATCAGGAGAAATTCCTTGGAGACTTTTTACAGGCGATACAGGAGCAGTAGCCCAGACTCTTAACTCTTCAAGGATTCAATATGTTAAAACTGTCCTCTCCTTTTACACAAAGTTTCCAAATACATCTAACTTTTCCTTTCTTTTAGAAATCCTGTAAAAGTAAATATTTATTTGTCCTCTGGATGGCGCCATTACATTAAAATGCATTCTTACGTTTGGCTCGACTCACCAGTCCACAATGAGGGAAATATCAATAAGCTAGAAAGCCACACGAAGCTGTATTTAAACGTGGATTTTACAACTCTAAAATGAGAGTATTTTGTACATGCAGCTTTTCTGTACAGATTCTCACTTTTGAGATGATGCAGCCGGAGACATACATAAAGTTTTTTATAAGTTGAATGTACATAAGGGTGAACTGCTTTTGTCCACAGGTGATTCCCACTTAAAAGCAAGACAGAACATAAACTCTTTTCACAATAAAAACACTCATCCTGTGTTCTTTTGTGTGGACATCCATGTTCAAAGCAGCTCAATGTGGCTTTCAGCGTCTTCACATGGTTTCTAATGCAGAAAGTAGAACGGTGGAGAACATCAGCAATTATACCAAAAAATTATGTCAAAGAGAAATTGACCTTTATTTATAAGTTCTGATTAAACACTTCAAAGTAAGGTAGCAGATTACCATATATATATATATGGTACACACACACAGGGCACACACACACAGGGCAACCATACACACACCCAGGGGGCGAAATGGCTTTCAATTAGCAGATCAAGAACATTTCTGTCAAAACAAAATAAGTTGTGTTAATATTTTAGCAGTACCTCATCAATAAAGACTGCTGGTTAGTTACACTGATGAAGACTTGTAGATACGGTGTTCAAAGCTGTCCTGGTATTTAGTACAACAGGTGGACTTCAGTATTGTTACTGAGGCCGCCTGCTTGAAATGAAACAGATGATGACTTTCTGAATTCACTGTCCTGCAGTATAAGCAGAGGTTTTTCTGCACACTTCTTTGTGACTGTATTTCTATATTATTATTCTTGGTGTGTCGACTCAGGCTCATTTCATTTCGACGTATTCATCCCATGTGCGACCTGATGAAGAAAGAAAGCAGGCTCATGGGCGGTACAATAGTGTGGTGGGTACCACTCCCACCTCACAGGGTGGAGGTCTCCGGATGGAGCCGGGGCCCCATCTCAAACAATACAAACACTGGATTGCAGAGTGCATTCTTTAACGTTTCTGAGTGCTGTTCTTTCTTTCCTCAAATCGGATGTTTCTGAATGTCAATTGAGTGCTGAATGTTGACTCTTCCATGTGATATGAATTGGTGCTTTAATACAGGTTGCAGACTTTGTAGCTTGACATTTATTTTATGAATAATTACTTCCTGTCACATGCCACCATAATTGAAGGACACCTGTTGTGAAGGGACGGGCTGAATCAGAGGGTGTGACAGTATGAAGACATGGTTATTGAAACCATCTTATTTTCATCCCCGGCCTGGACCAAGCTGAGGCAGAAAGGAATATTTCATATATATAAATCCCCAGATAAGATTAAATCATTTACCTACTGTACAGCAATATTTTATTATGACAATATTCTTGGTGTTCTTAGCCTACTTCACTTGTAAGACTGGAGGCTGCATCACTCACTAAAACAGTGTGCTTTTAACAGTATTTTATAATATCTTCACGTGTATCAACAAACACAATTCATCTTTAGGCTAAATGTCCTTTTATGTCTGCTGATTGAGAATAGTTTAGGCAGCTCACCAATACCAGTAAGAATGTAGTAACCAAAGTTGGCCATCAGGTGGCAGCAGAATATGACAGAATACCAAAGATACTCTGATCAAAACCTTTAAGGGAGTTTGACACGTAGAATGAATTAAACAAACATGCAAACATTTACGTTTAGGTATGAACCTGGAATACATCCACTTTATTTGACAACACTGTCAAAATATCGGCGACTGTTGTTTCCATGCATGGAAAGACCCCCTTTGTGAGCAGTAGAATCCCCCAAAGTGTTTGTATTTGGATTTTGGATTTTGGGATCTAATTCAACAAACAAACAAAACTGATATGCGTGCATCTAATTATTCCAAAACAAGAATCATTAAACTGAAGACAGAGCAACGCGGGAATCAAACTTAAAAACAAACAGAATTAAAAGAGAAAGAGGTCTTAAAAAGATGTGAATTCATTGTAAATGTGCAGTGGGTGTTATTATTTGCCGAAACTTTCCTGTCAAGGAGCCTTTTGCTGCATGTGCCTGTTTCCATTATTTGGTGAAAATAATTTCATTTTCACAGATTTCATAAGTTGGGGGCAAGATAAAGAGACACTGTTTGTGAAAACAGCATCACCTTGTAGGATGACAGCTCCTTCAGCCAGCGATTCCACTAAGACACTAGAGAAGGAAATGACTGTGAGGAGGAGGAGGAGGAGGAGGAGGAGGAGGAGGACGTGACCTTGGAGACTGACTGACCTCTATTGTACCGACATGGAAGACAAAGGAGAACCAAGCCCCGGTTTCCAGCGCTGTGAGATCCATCCATCAATCAATCAATCAATCTTTATTTATAAAGCACATTTAAAAAAACCAAAAGGTAACCAAAGTGCTGTACATCAAAAACATCAAATAAAATAAATAAAATAATTCCAAAGTTAATTCAAAAGCATAGAAGAGACAAGGCATAAAACATAGAAAACATGTAAACAAACAAACAAACAAGCTTACTACAAGTTATATGATATCAAACAAGATGAAAATAAATCAAGGTGTACTAAAAGCCAAAGAATAAAAGTGGGTTTTTAAAAGGGATTTGAAAACAGGGAGCGAGGAAGCCTGCCTGATGTTGATAGGCAGCTCATTCCAGAGTTTCGGAGCAGCGGCGGCAAATGATCTGTCTCCTCTGAGCTTCAGCCTAGTCTTAGGGACTGTCAGCATCAAAGAGAGAGGTCACTGGAGAGAGAGGAGATCCTGTAGTACAGAAACCTCCCAGGGTGACTGTGGACAGAGGAATGTCCTCCAGACCTCAGCTTTTCTCTGGTGTGGTCATGCTGGAAGTGGATAAGCAGCAACGTCCACTGCAGTCCACCTCAGGGACGGATGTATTTGAGCTATAAAGCAAAGCTGTCTTTACTAGTCGGTCTATATCCCCGCCCTCACCTATGGCCATGGACCGCAAGAATGAGACCATGAATACAAGGGGGTGAAAAAGAGCTTTCTGTCTTCTCTTGGTGAAGGAGTGAGGAGCTCAGCCGTCTGGGAGAGAGTCGAAGTGGAGCAGCGACTCCTCCACATTGAGACGAGTCAGTGGACGTGGTTCGGGCATCTGATTTGGATCAGTTCTCTCCAGGTCTCAGGAAGTGTCCTGGACACTGAACGGTGCTTTAACAGAAGTGGGGTGGCACTCGGTCTTTTTATGGCCATATGTTCATGATAGAGACACAAGGATCCGTGTGACTTATGTACCATGTTGAGCAGCAGTTTTTCTTTGTTGCTCCATTTTCCAGTTAATTCAACATTTATTCACCCAGTTTCAGCCACACAGTGTCAAGACTATAGACACTGCATTTGATCCTCACAAGATTTTAAAATCTCTTCCTTATATGATGCACTTTTTATTACTTTATTATTTACTTTGGCATAAACTTCAAGTTACATTATAGAATATAAATCAATACATTTACGACTGATGCAGCATAACATCAATGTAGTTTACAAATGATCCATTTGTAAACGTCTCAATGTGCAATAATGATACTTGGACAAAATTAACAATTTCGTGAGTTGATGTTGTCGAGTTTATTTGGTTTTTTTTCCAACAGGTGATGGCGGTGTCATTTTTGAGACGGGGTCATTGTGTAGAAGTCTTCCTCTATTGGTCGAATCATGTGTCATGCAGGCCATTGCAACCATAATGTTTTACTGTGAAGTGGTGATGGATCTGATATATGGCAAATATCTGTTTGTTTTTTTGTTTGTTTTTTTATTCTGACCACAGTGAATTTTTCATTTTCCCTCAGGAAGACGTCAACATCAATGTTCTTTAGTTTGTATATAATTCAGTTATCGAATGATCTGTGTATATGCGTGAAGAGTTGTGTTCACAGTGATTTGTGGGTTTGTGTTTCTGAGCCCATGCAGTGACATCTAGTACATCCAGTGTTCATTAAGCAGTGCCGCCATGTGCACAGCGGCGTCTCCAAACTTTGAACTCGTTGATGATATTATACATTTTAAAAGTTGGGATCTTCGAAGAGTTCATTAAAAATTAAAAAGTAGTCTTCTGGAATTGTTTCTAAATTGTCTCTCTAACCCTATTATCAAGTCACGTTACTTCCCTGTCATCAAATGACCCTGAGATCTGCATCCATCCCTCTCTTATACATTTGAAACTTGGTTCACGTGAAGCTGGAACAAAGGCACGTAAAAGTCACCTGTCCATAACAGAATTATCGTTATCTCACTTTCAGCATATGATGTGTTAAGATTGTTTATGAAACATGCATTTAATTTGATCCCCTTTTGTTGCCATTTATTCACGTTAAATCATTAAACCACTGTTTTCATCATTTATGTGCTTGAAATGAAGTTTACTGGTTTAAACATCTTTCACCGAAACACACCCGAGTCAATATTGTACCCAGGTTGGAGTATTTGACTTTTTCCACTTTATCAGACAACTCAGAGAATCATCTCAAATCCAAGCTGTTTTTGCGTGTCATTGACATGTTAATAATTGTAGAGACCGAACAAGCTGCTATTCCTATACTGTACAACGAGGACTGGATGCTCTGTGCAGAGATATTGCAATTTTAAAAAAAGAATAATAATAATAAAACTATGTTGCTCTTCTTCTTTAAAGTCATTTTCATTACATTGTTATTGTTGCACTGGACGACTGAGTTATAATTTTAAGAGGAGCAACATTGAGGCAGATGGGAGGAAGCTTCAGAGGAGAATCACATACAGCAGCACAGACTGTTGGCTGCCCTCTCCCCTCCCTCAAGTACATTTACGCCTCCAGAAGCCTCAGCTGAGCACAAAACATCACCAGGGCAGTTCACACCCTGGTTTCCACCTGCTGGACCTGCTGCCCTCTGGTGGCAAAGACACAATATTGGCCAGAGTCACAACCACCCTTCATGCACACATTCACACACGTTCTGCACTGCCAGAGTACTGTTGTACATTGTATAATGACAATAAAGGCTATTTATCCTCTTGTATTTGGACGAGATGATGCAGTATTTAGTAGCCTCAGCAGCTACTGTCAGTGACGGTACTGTCCTACACTCTGAACTGCACTTACTGCCATGAAATATGTCCCACAGTTATTATTCCTATGACCAGTTTCAATCTAAACCGCAAGGTGTTGAATGAGAATTTCTTCTCCCCACATGACTGGGACACATGTTGCACAGTGTGCAGCTCCTCACATTAGAGACGACAGAAGCAAAAGCAGTGCAGAAATCAGGGCGAGACCGAGGGGACACAAACTTGGTCTGCGTCCAGGGTTTTTTTGGTGCTTGGTTGCAGTTTTATCATATTTAAAATTTTGCACATTTAAATATTGTGTGTAAAGTTTGAAATATGTATCTTGTATGTTAATTATTTAATAAAGTATTTCTTTACTGACCTGTCATCCTGGACTTCATTCATCATTCTTCTGGGGCCGGGAGAACCCATAGTCCTTCTTGGCTCGGGCCCCCAGGGGGTCTAGAAACGCCCCTGCTGGCAGGCCGCTGGAATCCACGCTGTGAATACAGGGCAGAGTCCAGTCTAATTACAAATATGGGACAAAAACATAATATTCAGTTGTGTGTATAGACATTTTGTACGGCAGGTGGTCAGTGTAAAATAAAGGCACCTTGTGCAGCGTGCGGATCCATAGGGTGCTTTATTATAGTAGTGAGAGATTAAAGAAAGAAAGAAAAAAACAAGTACATGTAAGTAGAGAGAGTGGAGAGAGAGAGAGAGAGAGAGAGAGAGAGAGAGAGAGAGAGAGAGAGAGAGAGAGAGAGAGAGAGAGAGAGCTGAGAGACCGGCGAATGAGAGGAGATCGAGCTCTTCAAAACCACTTCAAAAATTGTGTTGGAAAACTTAAATAAAGTTTTAATGTCTTGATGCACGGTTTCTTCATTTGATCAGTGGAAATGTGGTTTAAAAGAGCATTTTGTGTTTGATAAAGTGAGCTGGTGTTTCTGATTAGGACCTTCTTGTCCAGCGTAAGGCTCAGTTTTATTATCACCCAGAAATGTGTTCAGAATCTTGAAAATGTTTCCAGGTTTGTTCATGTTTATACATGTTTAGATATGCTCATATTCGTTAATGACTGAAACAAGCAGCTTATTTTGCACTTCTTTTTTGGGGGTTTCTATCAAAACATTCTAAAATGCTTTGAAAGATGTCTTGATGTGTTGTTTGAAAATAAATCTGATAAAACTTTTGTTTTCCCTAAACTCAACTAACTGTCAGTTCAAGTAAACCAAGTATGTAAACAAAAAGAGTAACATTAACAGTTTGTGTCCGAGCCGCTATGTTGGTCATTTGATTATGAACTTGAGTGAATACAATTCTAGATATATGGTCATAAAGAATAATATAAGAGATGTATTGTTTTTAATGAACGCGCTGGATCGTTTGTGGTGAATCTTGCAAGGTTCATTGAATTAAATCATGAAGAAGAGTTTTTTTTTTTTTTTTTTAAAGCAAATGCAGCTGGAAATGTAAAAGAAGTACTACACTCCACTTTGGGTTATTTTGAGGGGGATGATTCACTGTTTAAGGCTTTAGAAAATACAGATTCTGGGCCAACAAGAGTATCTGTGCATAACCCTATGAAAAGTGGACGCCAACACCAGTCGTACTAAACGCCTTAGGTGTCTTTAAACCTCCTTGGAATTTAAAATATGATGGACTAACACAGAATAGCATTTTTTAGCCCCTTTGCACAAAATTACTTTGTTTTAGCACAAACACAACATTTGACAAAATTACTTATATGCAGTTTAAAAAGCTAAAATGTAGTAACAGAATGTCAACGATGGCATGATTGCTATCTAACTAATTAAATTGAAATGAGTCAAAAGCAAATCTAATATATTGCACAATAGCCATGGATACTGTAAAAAGGTTTCATGTGTTTGGGAATGTGGTCAAATGAACCACAACCATCACTGCCTTGGTATTTATGAGATCCTCTTGAGAGAACAAGGTCCGTTTCCCAACCAAAAACAAAGTTACCACAGAAAATATGGAAAAACAAAGACCACTTAGTTGTATAGGAAGAAGATGCTAAAGAAAACCTCCCAAAAATATTAAGTAAAAAAGTGTTGCACATATATATATTAAATAAGTACAGCTGCTCTTATCACAAACATTATTTCTTCAGTTTGGCAACTGAGGATACTATTTTCTAATAATCATTCCCAAAGTATTTGGGTGGATACTCCACCAAAATAACCCAGTATATGTATATAAAAAATATATCTAAAATAAATAAATATATATATATATATATATATATATATATATATATATATATATATATATATATATATATATATATATATATATATATATATATATATATATATATATATATATATATATATATATATATATCATAATTAAAATTCATGGATATTCTTGGCCGAGTTGAGAAATGAACACACATCCTCAATTTAAAATGTCACATTTTATTCCATTTGGAAAATGTATACTGTCTTAATCACAGTTCACACTGTAACAAATCAAGCTTTTGAAGAAATGTTAATTTACCTTTGAAACATTGCAGAGATGCAGAAATCAAGCTCATTGTAGAAATCAGGTAAAGAAGTGACGCACCAATATGAAAACATTTACTAATAAACAGTCCAGCTCAGTAGATGTTAACTGTATGAGGAAAAACTCAGTAATGAACATACAACACAACCCTATCACGACAACTGTGACACGATTTTCACTGCAATAGGATTGAAGTTTTTAATCACAATGAATTTACTACCCTGGAGACACCAGACGCTGCAAAACGTCCAGTTGAGGGAATGCATCAATCATGATCTTCACACCAGAGCATACAAGGCAGATTATGTACTGCCGTAATAAAACAGCCGGTCCTTTCAGTATTTAAAGGATTTAGAAGCCTTCATCTGCTGACGTCGTTACACTTATTCCTTTGGAATCACATGTCAACTTTAAAAGTTTTCCACTCAGGATAAAATGATCAGTAATGTGAACCTCATCAAGCATCAAGATGCTTCGTGATTCGCCGTACTTTCTCCTTCTTGTTTCTGTTGCCTTGTTTTTTCCAAGGTTTCCCCGCCATCGTTTCTGATCCTGCTTTACCTGCGAGGACGGTCCGCGGCCTGGTTTTCCTAAAAGAGCGAGGTCTATTAACACTAAAGCAGGACAAATTGATTTCTACAGCACCATTAAGACACAAGGCGATGCACAGTGCTTGACAAGGAAACACATTAAAACAAAGCAAGGAAGAAAGGAGAATAAACTAAAAGCTGCATCAACAAGCTTCTCTGAATCTCATTTGGTTGGAAATCCTTTAATTCTTGCAATAGATTTCAGATGGCAGTGAACTGATTTAGTTATTTTCTTAATGTCTAACCCAAGTGACATGGAGTCAAAATGAGAGTTTAGCATTTTTTCTTTGGGGCCAAAAACAATTACCTCCCATGTTTTCTGCCTTACACTAGAAAACATTCCGACACATCCACTCATTATTTTGATTTATGCACCAACGAGTTCCTGTCCTGCAAGCAAGATCTAAACCAATTTAATGCGCCAGAAATTACCAACAAGTATGTCAAGTCGTATGTTGTAGACAAGTGTGTCAAAAGCAGCACTAAGCGCCATGAATAATTAATCTGAAACTCTCAATGTGTTCACATGAACGTCCTTCAGCAGTTCAAATACAATTTAAATGTTGGAGTTTGACCAGAATCCATATGACAAAATGCAGCAG
Organism: Blennius ocellaris; assembly: GCF_963422515.1. Taxonomy (NCBI): domain Eukaryota; kingdom Metazoa; phylum Chordata; class Actinopteri; order Blenniiformes; family Blenniidae; genus Blennius; species Blennius ocellaris. Next base: position 11,114,798 of record NC_137661.1, on the reverse strand, counting down.
TATACTTCACCTGGCGGAAAAAGTTCTTTATGCTCACTTGCAAGAATAAGGTATCGTGATTCCGTCAAACTTTCCACTGGTGTTTCGGATTAACTGGCGTCCAATTTAAATGTGGGTAAATGACTGTTGCGACAGCTCTCGTGTTGGTCACCAGTTAACATGGAAACCAGTTAATCCGAAACACCGGGCCGCGTCGCTGAACTTGATAGTGCCGTCCAACAAATATGACCTAATAGTTTTAATATATATCTAATGAATATGTTGTAATTACTAATTAATACAATTAAACATAAATATCAATATATACATATATATCTACAAACTCTGGAAAATTTGAATTTTTAAAAAAATGGTTACTTTGTTTAAGGAACATTAAAATGGTAGAAATATCAAGAAATTCAAAGTGTAATTTTTCCTTAAAAAAGTTGGAAGTCGCAGTAACAGAGAACCAGTGGATATATCAGCGTAGCTGGAGTTGCAGCCAATCAGCGGTGGCTGTGGTTTCAACCAATCAGTGATCTAGCTGCCGTGGCGGCCAATAGGAAGCCGTTACTACCTGACGGGCAGTTAGACATAACCAACGCCAGGCTTCAGTCCTCCGTGAGCCTTCTCGTAGCAGCCACGAAAAAAGGAGCCGGCATCAACAACCAAAGTAAGTGCTTATTTTTACTGGATTGATCAACTCCTGTCACTTAGTGCTGATGTTGCTAATGTTGCTACATGTTCACGAGATTGGGTTGTTTTTTAATTATACATATATATAAAAATATATCATATATCTCTCTCTCAAACACCCTCATACAAATAATATGCAATGCTTTTTCCATCTCCAGAATGGTCAGAATGCTTAGATCGGAATGGGAGGCTCTTCGGAGTAACAATCCCCCACCAGACCCCGTTGAGCCTCCTCATGAGGAGCTCGATCAACAAACCGGGTAAGTGTTTACACATTCTGTTGTTTTTAGATCATGCCGGATTCTTTTAAGTTGCTTCTTGATCTCTGAGAGGTTTCGGTGGTTTAACAAAGTTAACTTCTGATGACAAACTTTTTAGTTTAAAAAAAACTGAAAAGTGCCAAGTGCATCCAAGTTTTAACTAAGAGAGTAGGAAAAGTAACATTTCACACTGTATAAATGCTGTAAGTTCAAAAATCCTTCAAATTGGTCAAATGGCTATCGAATAACAATCATTTGTTTGAGGACTACAAATCCATCAAGGCCTGAAAGCTAGCTGCTAAAGCTAATGTGATGACCTGAAGGCCGTCTCCATGGCAACACAAATAAACACCTGCCATTTTAATTCTACTTTCTCACCACTCTGCTAGTTAAAAATACTTCCACCATATCTAAACACAGATAACAAAGGACATTAAACATAATTAGAACATTTATGAATACATTTTGAGTGTAGCTGCCGCTCAGTGATACATATATGTGTGTAATAACAACAATACTAGTGAAAAAGTATCAACAAAGTACCAGTGATAGTGAAAAGTAACATTTCAAACTGTATTTTCACTCAGAAGCTTTAGAAAGAGTTAAATTTCTTGCATTTCAGTTTATTTTAATCATTTATCTTACATTGAATTTTCCTGAAGCTATTGAATTGTGGTTGATGTTCATTAAATAAATTCAGTCATTTCTGATGTTAAGAACTATTAGTGCCAGTGTTTATGTCATTATTCTTGTAACATGTTTGGCTTTAAAGTGACTGTGAACCTCATTCTGATATTCAATGCTTTTCCCATCTCCAGAATGGACATTTTAAATGCATTGGTGGAACTACTGGGGGATGAGTTCACTCCAGACCCGGTCCCACCAGCTTCTGGTCCTCTGGCTGAGTATGTTTTTAAATTATTCTGTATTCTTTAAGTTACTGAAAATCTCCAAATACATTCAAGTTTTAACTAAGAGAGTGTGAAAAGTAACATTTCACACTGTGCATTTCCACTCAGCGTTTCTTGTTTCAGTGATTTGGTTGTGATTTATGTTTATTAGAAATGTTATCAGTTGTGTTGATATATATACTACTGTGAAAGAAATCATACATTCAGTCTTTTCTGATGTAAATAACTGTTAGTTCCAGTGTTTGCATCATTATTCTTGTCACAGTTTTTTACTGTGAGCCTCATCCTAATGTTCAATGCTCTTTCTGTCTCTCGGATTGACTTTGATGACAACCTGAAAAGTCTTCTGGAGGAATGTGGTCAGGGTCACCTCCAAACCATCGAGCCAGATACCCTCTTCCAGCTAGACGCCAGCCAAGCTGGAGTGGGACAGGTGAGACGTTCAGTCACTGGAACTTAGAGCTGTGATTTCACTTGTTAAGACGTTGAAGATGTAGAACAATGTGGGACTCTGATTGATAAATATCTCTTTTAATTACACAGCAAAATATGCTTTTGAAAAAAGACACATTTGATCCAAATGAGATTGAATTTAATACAAGGGATTATTTAACCTGTTAATCAGTCCACAAAACTAAACTTTCCTCCTGCAAGTAGCCTTTAAATTCCACCTCACTCTGTGTGTGTCGATCTAGTTGAGAGATCTTAACAGTCTCTCAACTTATGGAACTTGTGCTTTTAACACTTTTCTTTTGTCTCCAGTCTGTTGAAGGACTGTCCCAGAGCCCGAGTCCCGCCCCCCCTGCTGCTCCTCCGACTCCCACCCCCTCCACCTCGAGGTGAGTCCCACTGTCCACTTCTGGCTCTAAATACACTTCTGGCTGTTTGTACCTACATGAACATCATCACATTCAGTTTATTTACCAGAGCTTTACTTCAAGCTCTGAGTCATTGCTCAGTGACAAAACCTCCGTTTATTAAGTGTCAGTGAGGCCTGACTGTGACTCACATGTTGGAGTGTAACACCAGACATCCTATTACATGTCGATTTGTGTTTGAAGTCTTCCTGAATGCTTGCTCTGAACATTTGTTTTTGGTTCCTGCAGGAAAAGAAAACGTCCTGACGATCACGAGCCGCACATTAAAAAACCTCCGAATGCCTTCATGCTCTATTTAAAAGAGCAGAGAGCCGCCGCTGCGGCAGCTCTCGGCACCAAGGGGAGTGCGGCCGTGAACGCCGAGGTCGGAAAGAGGGTGAGTTGTCGGCTCCTACATATTGGAGATACAAACTCATTACTCATGTTTAGAAGCTGGCTTGTCGTTGTGTGTGCTGACAACGTGTTGTCGTCTCTCCACAGTGGAAGGCCATGTCACAAACAGAGCAGCAGCGGTATTACGACCTGGCCAAACTTGAGGCTCAGCTCCACCAGGACAGGCATCCAGGCTGGTCACCCGCCTCAAACTATGTAGGAACTCTCTCCTCACCTAAAACTCAGAAATGCTCACAAGACGTCAATAAAACTGCTAAACAATTTTCGTTTTTTAATCAACTTAGTGATTAAACGTATTTTCTATTTTTAGGGCAAAAAACGACCGCGGAGGAGAGGGCGAAACAACCAGCCTCTCAATCCTCCTCCTCCACCAGTGATGCCTGTGGCATGGTTTTGGGTGGACAGCGATGGACACATCCATCAATTTCAAAACGTCGCCAGCTCCTAACGCAGCGAATCAATCGCTCCCCGCTGCCGGCCCACCGCAGCATTGACCATTTGAATAAAAAATAAAAAATTCACTGTCATTCTCTCATTTGTTTTTATTCCCATATGACGAGTAGCATTCTTTTGTACTTTATATTCATTTTTTAAACCTGATGATTGTTGATGTTTTGTAGCACAAATGAAACTCACAAGTCCACAACAGTGGATAAACTTTATTTTGTGGTTTTTCTTCAAGTGTGTTTCTGCTAAGAGTCGTCGCTTCAGCTTCAGTGAACATGTTTTCTCGTCTACATTCCTATTTTAATTTGAACGCAGCATCATCTTTGCCACTTCTACTCCTCTTTTGTACCACTGATATTTACATGATGTGAATTTGACACTGAACATTGAGGCAATAGTTACGCAGTGCAGCAAACTGGACTCATAAACAAAAAGACATGAGTGATGAAATTGAAATCTAAAGCTAAAGAGAATAAGAAGCATGACAGCATTTCAAAGAACAACGTAATGAAATCCCCTCAGCGTGTTTAAAGAAAGCCTTTCAAACCAAATTTACCCATGAAGCTCTTCTTCTCGTCTTTTGCGATGCGGGCAGCCAAAGCCAGGCCGATCCCGGAGGAGCAGCCTGTGATGAGAACCACCTTCTGGTTCATTGTGGACCGCTCACGCTTTGTTTTGGATCTCCGACAGCAGACGATGGCCGAGAAGCAAGAGAAGTGGAAGGGAGGCACGACGTGGAGTCACTTTAAAAGCCGGCTCTTTAATCCACAAGTCTGCAACTCAGCAGATATGGCCGCATGCACATGGCCTGAAGATGAGCATCCAGCCTGACTTCCCCCTGGCTTATTGAGCTTCATCTAATAGTCATAGAAACAAACACTTAGAATCTACGAATGTAGCCTGTCTATATGTTGTAAAGACTTAAAAACTGCAAGGATAGTGATTTTGGCCTTTGACCTAATGGCCAGAACATATTAGATATTCATCTGCCCAATCAGGAGAAATTCCTTGGAGACTTTTTACAGGCGATACAGGAGCAGTAGCCCAGACTCTTAACTCTTCAAGGATTCAATATGTTAAAACTGTCCTCTCCTTTTACACAAAGTTTCCAAATACATCTAACTTTTCCTTTCTTTTAGAAATCCTGTAAAAGTAAATATTTATTTGTCCTCTGGATGGCGCCATTACATTAAAATGCATTCTTACGTTTGGCTCGACTCACCAGTCCACAATGAGGGAAATATCAATAAGCTAGAAAGCCACACGAAGCTGTATTTAAACGTGGATTTTACAACTCTAAAATGAGAGTATTTTGTACATGCAGCTTTTCTGTACAGATTCTCACTTTTGAGATGATGCAGCCGGAGACATACATAAAGTTTTTTATAAGTTGAATGTACATAAGGGTGAACTGCTTTTGTCCACAGGTGATTCCCACTTAAAAGCAAGACAGAACATAAACTCTTTTCACAATAAAAACACTCATCCTGTGTTCTTTTGTGTGGACATCCATGTTCAAAGCAGCTCAATGTGGCTTTCAGCGTCTTCACATGGTTTCTAATGCAGAAAGTAGAACGGTGGAGAACATCAGCAATTATACCAAAAAATTATGTCAAAGAGAAATTGACCTTTATTTATAAGTTCTGATTAAACACTTCAAAGTAAGGTAGCAGATTACCATATATATATATATATATATATATATATATATATATATATATATATATATATATATATATATATATATATATATATATATATATATATATATATATATGGTACACACACACAGGGCACACACACACAGGGCAACCATACACACACCCAGGGGGCGAAATGGCTTTCAATTAGCAGATCAAGAACATTTCTGTCAAAACAAAATAAGTTGTGTTAATATTTTAGCAGTACCTCATCAATAAAGACTGCTGGTTAGTTACACTGATGAAGACTTGTAGATACGGTGTTCAAAGCTGTCCTGGTATTTAGTACAACAGGTGGACTTCAGTATTGTTGCTGAGGCCGCCTGCTTGAAATGAAACAGATGATGACTTTCTGAATTCACTGTCCTGCAGTATAAGCAGAGGTTTTTCTGCACACTTCTTTGTGACTGTATTTCTATATTATTATTCTTGGTGTGTCGACTCAGGCTCATTTCATTTCGACGTATTCATCCCATGTGCGACCTGATGAAGAAAGAAAGCAGGCTCATGGGCGGTACAATAGTGTGGTGGGTACCACTCCCACCTCACAGGGTGGAGGTCTCCGGATGGAGCCGGGGCCCCATCTCAAACAATACAAACACTGGATTGCAGAGTGCATTCTTTAACGTTTCTGAGTGCTGTTCTTTCTTTCCTCAAATCGGATGTTTCTGAATGTCAATTGAGTGCTGAATGTTGACTCTTCCATGTGATATGAATTGGTGCTTTAATACAGGTTGCAGACTTTGTAGCTTGACATTTATTTTATGAATAATTACTTCCTGTCACATGCCACCATAATTGAAGGACACCTGTTGTGAAGGGACGGGCTGAATCAGAGGGTGTGACAGTATGAAGACATGGTTATTGAAACCATCTTATTTTCATCCCCGGCCTGGACCAAGCTGAGGCAGAAAGGAATATTTCATATATATAAATCCCCAGATAAGATTAAATCATTTACCTACTGTACAGCAATATTTTATTATGACAATATTCTTGGTGTTCTTAGCCTACTTCACTTGTAAGACTGGAGGCTGCATCACTCACTAAAACAGTGTGCTTTTAACAGTATTTTATAATATCTTCACGTGTATCAACAAACACAATTCATCTTTAGGCTAAATGTCCTTTTATGTCTGCTGATTGAGAATAGTTTAGGCAGCTCACCAATACCAGTAAGAATGTAGTAACCAAAGTTGGCCATCAGGTGGCAGCAGAATATGACAGAATACCAAAGATACTCTGATCAAAACCTTTAAGGGAGTTTGACACGTAGAATGAATTAAACAAACATGCAAACATTTACGTTTAGGTATGAACCTGGAATACATCCACTTTATTTGACAACACTGTCAAAATATCGGCGACTGTTGTTTCCATGCATGGAAAGACCCCCTTTGCGAGCAGTAGAATCCCCCAAAGTGTTTGTATTTGGATTTTGGATTTTGGGATCTAATTCAACAAACAAACAAAACTGATATGCGTGCATCTAATTATTCCAAAACAAGAATCATTAAACTGAAGACAGAGCAACGCGGGAATCAAACTTAAAAACAAACAGAATTAAAAGAGAAAGAGGTCTTAAAAAGATGTGAATTCATTGTAAATGTGCAGTGGGTGTTATTATTTGCCGAAACTTTCCTGTCAAGGAGCCTTTTGCTGCATGTGCCTGTTTCCATTATTTGGTGAAAATAATTTCATTTTCACAGATTTCATAAGTTGGGGGCAAGATAAAGAGACACTGTTTGTGAAAACAGCATCACCTGGTAGGATGACAGCTCCTTCAGCCAGCGATTCCACTAAGACACTAGAGAAGGAAATGACTGTGAGGAGGAGGAGGAGGAGGAGGAGGAGGAGGAGGAGGAGGAGGACGTGACCTTGGAGACTGACTGACCTCTATTGTACCGACATGGAAGACAAAGGAGAACCAAGCCCCGGTTTCCAGCGCTGTGAGATCCATCCATCAATCAATCAATCAATCTTTATTTATAAAGCACATTTAAAAAAACCAAAAGGTAACCAAAGTGCTGTACATCAAAAACATCAAATAAAATAAATAAAATAATTCAAAAGTTAATTCAAAAGCATAGAAGAGACAAGGCATAAAACATAGAAAACATGTAAACAAACAAACAAACAAGCTTACTACAAGTTATATGATATCAAACAAGATGAAAATAAATCAAGGTGTACTAAAAGCCAAAGAATAAAAGTGGGTTTTTAAAAGGGATTTGAAAACAGGGAGCGAGGAAGCCTGCCTGATGTTGATAGGCAGCTCATTCCAGAGTTTCGGAGCAGCGGCGGCAAATGATCTGTCTCCTCTGAGCTTCAGCCTAGTCTTAGGGACTGTCAGCATCAAAGAGAGAGGTCACTGGAGAGAGAGGAGATCCTGTAGTACAGAAACCTCCCAGGGTGACTGTGGACAGAGGAATGTCCTCCAGACCTCAGCTTTTCTCTGGTGTGGTCATGCTGGAAGTGGATAAGCAGCAACGTCCACTGCAGTCCACCTCAGGGACGGATATATTTGAGCTATAAAGCAAAGCTGTCTTTACTAGTCGGTCTATATCCCCGCCCTCACCTATGGCCATGGACCGCAAGAATGAGACCATGAATACAAGGGGGTGAAAAAGAGCTTTCTGTCTTCTCTTGGTGAAGGAGTGAGGAGCTCAGCCGTCTGGGAGAGAGTCGAAGTGGAGCAGCGACTCCTCCACATTGAGACGAGTCAGTGGACGTGGTTCGGGCATCTGATTTGGATCATTTCTCTCCAGGTCTCAGGAAGTGTCCTGGACACTGAACGGTGCTTTAACAGAAGTGGGGTGGCACTCGGTCTTTTTATGGCCGTATGTTCATGATAGAGACACAAGGATCCGTGTGACTTATGTACCATGTTGAGCAGCAGTTTTTCTTTGTTGCTCCATTTTCCAGTTAATTCAACATTTATTCACCCAGTTTCAGCCACACAGTGTCAAGACTATAGACACTGCATTTGATCCTCACTAGATTTTAAAATCTCTTCCTTATATGATGCACTTTTTATTACTTTATTATTTACTTTGGCATAAACTTCAAGTTACATTATAGAATATAAATCAATACATTTACGACTGATGCAGCATAACATCAATGTAGTTTACAAATGATCCATTTGTAAACGTCTCAATGTGCAATAATGATACTTGGACAAAATTAACAATTTCGTGAGTTGATGTTGTCGAGTTTATTTGGTTTTTTTTCCAACAGGTGATGGCGGTGTCATTTTTGAGACGGGGTCATTGTGTAGAAGTCTTCCTCTATTGGTCGAATCATGTGTCATGCAGGCCATTGCAACCATAATGTTTTACTGTGAAGTGGTGATGGATCTGATATATGGCAAATATCTGTTTGTTTTTTTGTTTGTTTTTTTATTCTGACCACAGTGAATTTTTCATTTTCCCTCAGGAAGACGTCAACATCAATGTTCTTTAGTTTGTATATAATTCAGTTATCGAATGATCTGTGTATATGCGTGAAGAGTTGTGTTCACAGTGATTTGTGGGTTTGTGTTTCTGAGCCCATGCAGTGACATCTAGTACATCCAGTGTTCATTAAGCAGTGCCGCCATGTGCACAGCGGCGTCTCCAAACTTTGAACTCGTTGATGATATTATACATTTTAAAAGTTGGGATCTTCGAAGAGTTCATTAAAAATTAAAAAGTAGTCTTCTGGAATTGTTTCTAAATTGTCTCTCTAACCCTATTATCAAGTCACATTACTTCCCTGTCATCAAATGACCCTGAGATCTGCATCCATCCCTCTCTTATACATTTGAAACTTGGTTCACGTGAAGCTGGAACAAAGGCACGTAAAAGTCACGTGTCCATAACAGAATTATCGTTATCTCACTTTCAGCATATGATGTGTTAAGATTGTTTATGAAACATGCATTTAATTTGATCCCCTTTTGTTGCCATTTATTCACGTTAAATCATTAAACCACTGTTTTCATCATTTATGTGCTTGAAATGAAGTTTACTGGTTTAAACATCTTTCACCGAAACACACCCGAGTCAATATTGTACCCAGGTTGGAGTATTTGAGTTTTTCCACTTTATCAGACAACTCAGAGAATCATCTCAAATCCAAGCTGTTTTTGCGTGTCATTGACATGTTAATAATTGTAGAGACCGAACAAGCTGCTATTCCTATACTGTACAATGAGGACTGGATGCTCTGTGCAGAGATATTGCAATTTAAAAAAAAGAATAATAATAATAAAACTATGTTGCTCTTCTTCTTTAAAGTCATTTTCATTACATTGTTATTGTTGCACTGGACTACTGAGTTATAATTTTAAGAGGAGCAGCATTGAGGCAGATGGGAGGAAGCTTCAGAGGAGAATCACATACAGCAGCACAGAGGATTGTTGGCTGCCCTCTCCCCTCCCTCAAGCACATTTACACCTCCAGAAGCCTCAGCTGAGCACAAAACATCACCAGGGCAGTTCACACCCTGGTTTCTACCTGCTGGACCTGCTGCCCTCTGGTGGCAAAGACACAATATTGGCCAGGACTTCATTCATCATTCTTCTGGGGCCGGGAGAACCCATAGTCCTTCTTGGCTCGGGCCCCCAGGGGGTCTAGAAACGCCCCTGCTGGCAGGCCGCTGGATTCCATGCTGTGAATACAGGGCAGAGTCCAGTCTAATTACAAATATGGGACAAAAACATAATATTCAGTTGTGTGTACAGACATTTTGTACGGCAGGTGGTCAGTGTAAAATAAAGGCACCTTGTGCAGCGTGCGGATCCATAGGGTGCTTTATTATAGTAGTGAGAGATTAAAGAAAGAAAGAAACAAGTACATGTAAGTAGAGAGAGTGGAGAGAGAGAGAGAGAGAGAGAGAGAGAGAGAGAGAGAGAGAGAGAGAGAGAGAGAGAGAGAGCTGAGAGACCGGCGAATGAGAGGAGATCGAGCTCTTCAAAACCACTTCAAAAATTGTGTTGGAAAACTTAAATAAAGTTTTAATGTCTTGATGCACGATTTCTTCACTTGATCAGTGGAAATGTGGTTTAAAAGAACATTTTGTGTTTGATAAAGTGAGCTGGTGTTTCTGATTAGGACCTTCTTGTCCAGCGTAAGGCTCAGTTTTATTATCACCCAGAAATGTGTTCAGAATCTTGAAAATGTTTCCAGGTTTGTTCATGTTTATACATGTTTAGATATGCTCATATTCGTTAATGACTGAAACAAGCAGCTTATTTTGCACTTCTTTTTTGGGGGTTTCTATCAAAACATTCTAAAATGCTTTGAAAGATGTCTTGATGTGTTGTTTGAAAATAAATCTGATAAAACTTTTGTTTTCCCTAAACTCAACTAACTGTCAGTTCAAGTAAACCAAGTATGTAAACAAAAAGAGTAACATTAACAGTTTGTGTCCGAGCCGCTATGTTGGTCATTTGATTATGAACTTGAGTGAATACAATTCTAGATATATGGTCATAAAGAATAATATAAGAGATGTATTGTTTTTAATGAACGCGCTGGATCGTTTGTGGTGAATCTTGCAAGGTTCATTGAATTAAATCATGAAGAAGAGGTTTTTTTTTTTTTTTTTTTTTTTTTTTAAAGCAAATGCAGCTGGAAATGTAAAAGAAGTACTACACTCCACTTTGGGTTATTTTGAGGGGGATGATTCACTGTTTAAGGCTTTAGAAAATACAGATTCTGGGCCAACGAGAGTATCTGTGCATAACCCTATGAAAAGTGGACACCAACACCAGTCGTCCTAAACGCCTTAGGTGTCTTTAAACCTCCTTGGAATTTAAAATATGATGGACTAACACAGAATAGCATTTTTTAGCCCCTTTGCACAAAATTACTTTGTTTTAGCACAAACACAACATTTGACAAAATTACTTATATGCAGTTTAAAAAGCTAAAATGTAGTAACAGAATGTCAACGATGGCATGATTGCTATCTAACTAATTAAATTGAAATGAGTCAAAAGCAAATCTAATATATTGCACAATAGCCATGGATACTGTAAAAAGGTTTCATGTGTTTGGGAATGTGGTCAAATGAACCACAACCATCACTGCCTTGGTATTTATGAGATCCTCTTGAGAGAACAAGGTCCGTTTCCCAACCAAAAACAAAGTTACCACAGAAAATATGGAAAAACAAAGACCACTTAGTTGTATAGGAAGAAGATGCTAAAGAAAACCTCCCAAAAATATTAAGTAAAAAAGTGTTGCACATATATATATTAAATAAGTACAGCTGCTCTTATCACAAACATTATTTCTTCAGTTTGGCAACTGAGGATACTATTTTCTAATAATCATTCCCAAAGTATTTGGGTGGATACTCCACCAAAATAACCCAGTATATGTATATAAAAAATATATCTAAAATAAATAAATATATATATATATATATATATATATATATATATATATATATATATATATATATATATATATATATATATATATATATATATATATATATATATATATATATATATATCATAATTAAAATTCATGGATATTCTTGGCCGAGTTGAGAAATGAACACACATCCTCAATTTAAAATGTCACATTTTATTCCATTTGGAAAATGTATACTGTCTTAATCACAGTTCACACTGTAACAAATCAAGCTTTTGAAGAAATGTTAATTTACCTTTGAAACATTGCAGAGATGCAGAAATCAAGCTCATTGTAGAAATCAGGTAAAGAAGTGACGCACCAATATGAAAACATTTACTAATAAACAGTCCAGCTCAGTAGATGTTAACTGTATGAGGAAAAACTCAGTAATGAACATACAACACAACCGTATCACGACAACTGTGACACGATTTTCACTGCAATAGGATTGAAGTTTTTAATCACAATGAATTTACTACCCTGGAGACACCAGACGCTGCAAAACGTCCAGTTGAGGGAATGCATCAATCATGATCTTCACACCAGAGCATACAAGGCAGATTATGTACTGCCGTAATAAAACAGCCGGTCCTTTCAGTATTTAAAGGATTTAGAAGCCTTCATCTGCTGACGTCGTTACACTTATTCCTTTGGAATCACATGTCAACTTTAAAAGTTTTCCACTCAGGATAAAATGATCAGTAATGTGAACCTCATCAAGCATCAAGATGCTTCGTGATTCGCCGTACTTTCTCCTTCTTGTTTCTGTTGCCTTGTTTTTTCCAAGGTTTCCCCGCCATCGTTTCTGATCCTGCTTTACCTGCGAGGACGGTCCGCGGCCTGGTTTTCCTAAAAGAGCGAGGTCTATTAACACTAAAGCAGGACAAATTGATTTCTACAGCACCATTAAGACACAAGGCGATGCACAGTGCTTGACAAGGAAACACATTAAAACAAAGCAAGGAAGAAAGGAGAATAAACTAAAAGCTGCATCAACAAGCTTCTCTGAATCTCATTTGGTTGGAAATCCTTTAATTCTTGCAATAGATTTCAGATGGCAGTGAACTGATTTAGTTATTTTCTTAATGTCTAACCCAAGTGACATGGAGTCAAAATGAGAGTTTAGCATTTTTTCTTTGGGGCCAAAAACAATTACCTCCCATGTTTTCTGCCTTACACTAGAAAACATTCCGACACATCCACTCATTATTTTGATTTATGCACCAACGAGTTCCTGTCCTGCAAGCAAGATCTAAACCAATTTAATGCGCCAGAAATTACCAACAAGTATGTCAAGTCGTATGTTGTAGACAAGTGTGTCAAAAGCAGCACTAAGCGCCATGAATAATTAATCTGAAACTCTCAATGTGTTCACATGAACGTCCTTCAGCAGTTCAAATACAATTTAAATGTTGGAGTTTGACCAGAATCCATATGACAAAATGCAGCAGTATACTTCACCTGGCGGAAAAAGTTCTTTATGCTCACTTGCAAGAATAAGGTATCGTGATTCCGTCAAACTTTCCACTGGTGTTTCGGATTAACTGGCGTCCAATTTAAATGTGGGTAAATGACTGTTGCGACAGCTCTCGTGTTGGTCACCAGTTAACATGGAAACCAGTTAATCCGAAACACCGGGCCGCGTCGCTGAACTTGATAGTGCCGTCCAACAAATATGACCTAATAGTTTTAATATATATCTAATGAATATGTTGTAATTACTAATTAATACAATTAAACATAAATATCAATATATACATATATATCTACAAACTCTGGAAAATTTGAATTTTTAAAAAAATGGTTACTTTGTTTAAGGAACATTAAAATGGTAGAAATATCAAGAAATTCAAAGTGTAATTTTTCCTTAAAAAAGTTGGAAGTCGCAGTAACAGAGAACCAGTGGATATATCAGCGTAGCTGGAGTTGCAGCCAATCAGCGGTGGCTGTGGTTTCAACCAATCAGTGATCTAGCTGCCGTGGCGGCCAATAGGAAGCCGTTACTACCTGACGGGCAGTTAGACATAACCAACGCCAGGCTTCAGTCCTCCGTGAGCCTTCTCGTAGCAGCCACGAAAAAAGGAGCCGGCATCAACAACCAAAGTAAGTGCTTATTTTTACTGGATTGATCAACTCCTGTCACTTAGTGCTGATGTTGCTAATGTTGCTACATGTTCACGAGATTGGGTTGTTTTTTAATTATACATATATATAAAAATATATCATATATCTCTCTCTCAAACACCCTCATACAAATAATATGCAATGCTTTTTCCATCTCCAGAATGGTCAGAATGCTTAGATCGGAATGGGAGGCTCTTCGGAGTAACAATCCCCCACCAGACCCCGTTGAGCCTCCTCATGAGGAGCTCGATCAACAAACCGGGTAAGTGTTTACACATTCTGTTGTTTTTAGATCATGCCGGATTCTTTTAAGTTGCTTCTTGATCTCTGAGAGGTTTCGGTGGTTTAACAAAGTTAACTTCTGATGACAAACTTTTTAGTTTAAAAAAAACTGAAAAGTGCCAAGTGCATCCAAGTTTTAACTAAGAGAGTAGGAAAAGTAACATTTCACACTGTATAAATGCTGTAAGTTCAAAAATCCTTCAAATTGGTCAAATGGCTATCGAATAACAATCATTTGTTTGAGGACTACAAATCCATCAAGGCCTGAAAGCTAGCTGCTAAAGCTAACGTGATGACCTGAAGGCCGTCTCCATGGCAACACAAATAAACACCTGCCATTTTAATTCTACTTTCTCACCACTCTGCTAGTTAAAAATACTTCCACCATATCTAAACACAGATAACAAAGGACATTAAACATAATTAGAACATTTATGAATACATTTTGAGTGTAGCTGCCGCTCAGTGATACATATATGTGTGTAATAACAACAATACTAGTGAAAAAGTATCAACAAAGTACCAGTGATAGTGAAAAGTAACATTTCAAACTGTATTTTCACTCAGAAGCTTTAGAAAGAGTTAAATTTCTTGCATTTCAGTTTATTTTAATCATTTATCTTACATTGAATTTTCCTGAAGCTATTGAATTGTGGTTGATGTTCATTAAATAAATTCAGTCATTTCTGATGTTAAGAACTATTAGTGCCAGTGTTTATGTCATTATTCTTGTAACATGTTTGGCTTTAAAGTGACTGTGAACCTCATTCTGATATTCAATGCTTTTCCCATCTCCAGAATGGACATTTTAAATGCATTGGTGGAACTACTGGGGGATGAGTTCACTCCAGACCCGGTCCCACCAGCTTCTGGTCCTCTGGCTGAGTATGTTTTTAAATTATTCTGTATTCTTTAAGTTACTGAAAATCTCCAAATACATTCAAGTTTTAACTAAGAGAGTGTGAAAAGTAACATTTCACACTGTGCATTTCCACTCAGCGTTTCTTGTTTCAGTGATTTGGTTGTGATTTATGTTTATTAGAAATGTTATCAGTTGTGTTGATATATATACTACTGTGAAAGAAATCATACATTCAGTCTTTTCTGATGTAAATAACTGTTAGTTCCAGTGTTTGCATCATTATTCTTGTCACAGTTTTTTACTGTGAGCCTCATCCTAATGTTCAATGCTCTTTCTGTCTCTCGGATTGACTTTGATGACAACCTGAAAAGTCTTCTGGAGGAATGTGGTCAGGGTCACCTCCAAACCATCGAGCCAGATACCCTCTTCCAGCTAGACGCCAGCCAAGCTGGAGTGGGACAGGTGAGACATTCAGTCACTGGAACTTAGAGCTGTGATTTCACTTGTTAAGACGTTGAAGATGTAGAACAATGTGGGACTCTGATTGATAAATATCTCTTTTAATTACACAGCAAAATATGCTTTTGAAAAAAGACACATTTGATCCAAATGAGATTGAATTTAATACAAGGGATTATTTAACCTGTTAATCAGTCCACAAAACTAAACTTTCCTCCTGCAAGTAGCCTTTAAATTCCACCTCACTCTGTGTGTGTCGATCTAGTTGAGAGATCTTAACAGTCTCTCAACTTATGGAACTTGTGCTTTTAACACTTTTCTTTTGTCTCCAGTCTGTTGAAGGACTGTCCCAGAGCCCGAGTCCCGCCCCCCCTGCTGCTCCTCCGACTCCCACCCCCTCCACCTCGAGGTGAGTCCCACTGTCCACTTCTGGCTCTAAATACACTTCTGGCTGTTTGTACCTACATGAACATCATCACATTCAGTTTATTTACCAGAGCTTTACTTCAAGCTCTGAGTCATTGCTCAGTGACAAAACCTCCGTTTATTAAGTGTCAGTGAGGCCTGACTGTGACTCACATGTTGGAGTGTAACACCAGACATCCTATTACATGTCGATTTGTGTTTGAAGTCTTCCTGAATGCTTGCTCTGAACATTTGTTTTTGGTTCCTGCAGGAAAAGAAAACGTCCTGACGATCACGAGCCGCACATTAAAAAACCTCCGAATGCCTTCATGCTCTATTTAAAAGAGCAGAGAGCCGCCGCTGCGGCAGCTCTCGGCACCAAGGGGAGTGCGGCCGTGAACGCCGAGGTCGGAAAGAGGGTGAGTTGTCGGCTCCTACATATTGGAGATACAAACTCATTACTCATGTTTAGAAGCTGGCTTGTCGTTGTGTGTGCTGACAACGTGTTGTCGTCTCTCCACAGTGGAAGGCCATGTCACAAACAGAGCAGCAGCGGTATTACGACCTGGCCAAACTTGAGGCTCAGCTCCACCAGGACAGGCATCCAGGCTGGTCACCCGCCTCAAACTATGTAGGCACTCTCTCCTCACCTAAAACTCAGAAATGCTCACAAGACGTCAATAAAACTGCTAAACAATTTTCATTTTTTAATCAACTTAGTGATTAAACGTATTTTCTATTTTTAGGGCAAAAAACGACCGCGGAGGAGAGGGCGAAACAACCAGCCTCTCAATCCTCCTCCTCCACCAGTGATGCCTGTGGCATGGTTTTGGGTGGACAGCGATGGACACATCCATCAATTTCAAAACGTCGCCAGCTCCTAACGCAGCGAATCAATCGCTCCCCGCTGCCGGCCCACCGCAGCATTGACCATTTGAATAAAAAATAAAAAATTCACTGTCATTCTCTCATTTGTTTTTATTCCCATATGACGAGTAGCATTCTTTTGTACTTTATATTCATTTTTTAAACCTGATGATTGTTGATGTTTTGTAGCACAAATGAAACTCACAAGTCCACAACAGTGGATAAACTTTATTTTGTGGTTTTTCTTCAAGTGTGTTTCTGCTAAGAGTCGTCGCTTCAGCTTCAGTGAACATGTTTTCTCGTCTACATTCCTATTTTAATTTGAACGCAGCATCATCTTTGCCACTTCTACTCCTCTTTTGTACCACTGATATTTACATGATGTGAATTTGACACTGAACATTGAGGCAATAGTTACGCAGTGCAGCAAACTGGACTCATAAACAAAAAGACATGAGTGATGAAATTGAAATCTAAAGCTAAAGAGAATAAGAAGCATGACAGCATTTCAAAGAACAACGTAATGAAATCCCCTCAGCGTGTTTAAAGAAAGCCTTTCAAACCAAATTTACCCATGAAGCTCTTCTTCTCGTCTTTTGCGATGCGGGCAGCCAAAGCCAGGCCGATCCCGGAGGAGCAGCCTGTGATGAGAACCACCTTCTGGTTCATTGTGGACCGCTCACGCTTTGTTTTGGATCTCCGACAGCAGACGATGGCCGAGAAGCAAGAGAAGTGGAAGGGAGGCACGACGTGGAGTCACTTTAAAAGCCGGCTCTTTAATCCACAAGTCTGCAACTCAGCAGATATGGCCGCATGCACATGGCCTGAAGATGAGCATCCAGCCTGACTTCCCTCTGGCTTATTGAGCTTCATCTAATAGTCATAGAAACAAACACTTAGAATCTACAAATGTAGCCTGTCTATATGTTGTAAAGACTTAAAAACTGCAAGGATAGTGATTTTGGCCTTTGACCTAATGGCCAGAACATATTAGATATTCATCTGCCCAATCAGGAGAAATTCCTTGGAGACTTTTTACAGGCGATACAGGAGCAGTAGCCCAGACTCTTAACTCTTCAAGGATTCAATATGTTAAAACTGTCCTCTCCTTTTACACAAAGTTTCCAAATACATCTAACTTTTCCTTTCTTTTAGAAATCCTGTAAAAGTAAATATTTATTTGTCCTCTGGATGGCGCCATTACATTAAAATGCATTCTTACGTTTGGCTCGACTCACCAGTCCACAATGAGGGAAATATCAATAAGCTAGAAAGCCACACGAAGCTGTATTTAAACGTGGATTTTACAACTCTAAAATGAGAGTATTTTGTACATGCAGCTTTTCTGTACAGATTCTCACTTTTGAGATGATGCAGCCGGAGACATACATAAAGTTTTTTATAAGTTGAATGTACATAAGGGTGAACTGCTTTTGTCCACAGGTGATTCCCACTTAAAAGCAAGACAGAACATAAACTCTTTTCACAATAAAAACACTCATCCTGTGTTCTTTTGTGTGAACATCCATGTTCAAAGCAGCTCAATGTGGCTTTCAGCGTCTTCACATGGTTTCTAATGCAGAAAGTAGAACAGTGGAGAACATCAGCAATTATACCAAAAAATTATGTCAAAGAGAAATTGACCTTTATTTATAAGTTCTGATTAAACACTTCAAAGTAAGGTAGCAGATTACCATATATATATATATATATATATATATATATATAAATATATATATATGGTACACACACACAGGGCACACACACACAGGGCAACCATACACACACCCAGGGGGCGAAATGGCTTTCAATTAGCAGATCAAGAACATTTCTGTCAAAACAAAATAAGTTGTGTTAATATTTTAGCAGTACCTCATCAATAAAGACTGCTGGTTAGTTACACTGATGAAGACTTGTAGATACGGTGTTCAAAGCTGTCCTGGTATTTAGTACAACAGGTGGACTTCAGTATTGTTGCTGAGGCCGCCTGCTTGAAATGAAACAGATGATGACTTTCTGAATTCAATGTCCTGCAGTATAAGCAGAGGTTTTTCTGCACACTTCTTTGTTACTGTATTTCTATATTATTATTCTTGGTGTGTCGACTCAGGCTCATTTCATTTCGACGTATTCATCCCATGTGCGACCTGATGAAGAAAGAAAGCAGGCTCATGGGCGGTACAATAGTGTGGTGGGTACCACTCCCACCTCACAGGGTGGAGGTCTCCGGATGGAGCCGGGGCCCAATCTCAAACAATACAAACACTGGATTGCAGAGTGCATTCTTTAACGTTTCTGAGTGCTGTTCTTTCTTTCCTCAAATCGGATGTTTCTGAATGTCAATTGAGTGCTGAATGTTGACTCTTCCATGTGATATGAATTGGTGCTTTAATACAGGTTGCAGACTTTATAGCTTGACATTTATTTTATGAATAATTACTTCCTGTCACATGCCACCATAATTGAAGGACACCTGTTGTGAAGGGACGGGCTGAATAAGAGGGTGTGACAGTATGAAGACATGGTTATTGAAACCATCTTATTTTCATCCCCGGCCTGGACCAAGCTGAGGCAGAAAGGAATATTTCATATATATAAATCCCCAGATAAGATTAAATCATTTACCTACTGTACAGCAATATTTTATTATGACAATATTCTTGGTGTTCTTAGCCTACTTCACTTGTAAGACTGGAGGCTGCATCACTCACTAAAACAGTGTGCTTTTAACAGTATTTTATAATATCTTCACGTGTATCAACAAACACAATTCATCTTTAGGCTAAATGTCCTTTTATGTCTGCTGATTGAGAATAGTTTAGGCAGCTCACCAATACCAGTAAGAATGTAGTAACCAAAGTTGGCCATCAGGTGGCAGCAGAATATGACAGAATACCAAAGATACTCTGATCAAAACCTTTAAGGGAGTTTGACACGTAGAATGAATTAAACAAACATGCAAACATTTACGTTTAGGTATGAACCTGGAATACATCCACTTTATTTGACAACACTGTCAAAATATCGGCGACTGTTGTTTCCATGCATGGAAAGACCCCCTTTGCGAGCAGTAGAATCCCCCAAAGTGTTTGTATTTGGATTTTGGATTTTGGGATCTAATTCAACAAACAAACAAAACTGATATGCGTGCATCTAATTATTCCAAAACAAGAATCATTAAACTGAAGACAGAGCAACGCGGGAATCAAACTTAAAAACAAACAGAATTAAAAGAGAAAGAGGTCTTAAAAAGATGTGAATTCATTGTAAATGTGCAGTGGGTGTTATTATTTGCCGAAACTTTCCTGTCAAGGAGCCTTTTGCTGCATGTGCCTGTTTCCATTATTTGGTGAAAATAATTTCATTTTCACAGATTTCATAAGTTGGGGGCAAGATAAAGAGACACTGTTTGTGAAAACAGCATCACCTGGTAGGATGACAGCTCCTTCAGCCAGCGATTCCACTAAGACACTAGAGAAGGAAATGACTGTGAGGAGGAGGAGGAGGAGGAGGAGGAGGAGGAGGAGGAGGAGGACGTGACCTTGGAGACTGACTGACCTCTATTGTACCGACATGGAAGACAAAGGAGAACCAAGCCCCGGTTTCCAGCGCTGTGAGATCCATCCATCAATCAATCAATCAATCTTTATTTATAAAGCACATTTAAAAAAACCAAAAGGTAACCAAAGTGCTGTACATCAAAAACATCAAATAAAATAAATAAAATAATTCAAAAGTTAATTCAAAAGCATAGAAGAGACAAGGCATAAAACATAGAAAACATGTAAACAAACAAACAAACAAGCTTACTACAAGTTATATGATATCAAACAAGATGAAAATAAATCAAGGTGTACTAAAAGCCAAAGAATAAAAGTGGGTTTTTAAAAGGGATTTGAAAACAGGGAGCGAGGAAGCCTGCCTGATGTTGATAGGCAGCTCATTCCAGAGTTTCGGAGCAGCGGCGGCAAATGATCTGTCTCCTCTGAGCTTCAGCCTAGTCTTAGGGACTGTCAGCATCAAAGAGAGAGGTCACTGGAGAGAGAGGAGATCCTGTAGTACAGAAACCTCCCAGGGTGACTGTGGACAGAGGAATGTCCTCCAGACCTCAGCTTTTCTCTGGTGTGGTCATGCTGGAAGTGGATAAGCAGCAACGTCCACTGCAGTCCACCTCAGGGACGGATATATTTGAGCTATAAAGCAAAGCTGTCTTTACTAGTCGGTCTATATCCCCGCCCTCACCTATGGCCATGGACCGCAAGAATGAGACCATGAATACAAGGGGGTGAAAAAGAGCTTTCTGTCTTCTCTTGGTGAAGGAGTGAGGAGCTCAGCCGTCTGGGAGAGAGTCGAAGTGGAGCAGCGACTCCTCCACATTGAGACGAGTCAGTGGACGTGGTTCGGGCATCAGATTTGGATCAGTTCTCTCCAGGTCTCAGGAAGTGTCCTGGACACTGAACGGTGCTTTAACAGAAGTGGGGTGGCACTCGGTCTTTTTATGGCCGTATGTTCATGATAGAGACACAAGGATCCGTGTGACTTATGTACCATGTTGAGCAGCAGTTTTTCTTTGTTGCTCAATTTTCCAGTTAATTCAACATTTATTCACCCAGTTTCAGCCACACAGTGTCAAGACTATAGACACTGCATTTGATCCTCACTAGATTTTAAAATCTCTTCCTTATATGATGCACTTTTTATTACTTTATTATTTACTTTGGCATAAACTTCAAGTTACATTATAGAATATAAATCAATACATTTACGACTGATGCAGCATAACATCAATGTAGTTTACAAATGATCCATTTGTAAACGTCTCAATGTGCAATAATGATACTTGGACAAAATTAACAATTTCGTGAGTTGATGTTGTCGAGTTTATTTGGTTTTTTTTCCAACAGGTGATGGCGGTGTCATTTTTGAGACGGGGTCATTGTGTAGAAGTCTTCCTCTATTGGTCGAATCATGTGTCATGCAGGCCATTGCAACCATAATGTTTTACTGTGAAGTGGTGATGGATCTGATATATGGCAAATATCTGTTTGTTTTTTTGTTTGTTTTTTTATTCTGACCACAGTGAATTTTTCATTTTCCCTCAGGAAGACGTCAACATCAATGTTCTTTAGTTTGTATATAATTCAGTTATCGAATGATCTGTGTATATGCGTGAAGAGTTGTGTTCACAGTGATTTGTGGGTTTGTGTTTCTGAGCCCATGCAGTGACATCTAGTACATCCAGTGTTCATTAAGCAGTGCCGCCATGTGCACAGCGGCGTCTCCAAACTTTGAACTCGTTGATGATATTATACATTTTAAAAGTTGGGATCTTCGAAGAGTTCATTAAAAATTAAAAAGTAGTCTTCTGGAATTGTTTCTAAATTGTCTCTCTAACCCTATTATCAAGTCACGTTACTTCCCTGTCATCAAATGACCCTGAGATCTGCATCCATCCCTCTCTTATACATTTGAAACTTGGTTCACGTGAAGCTGGAACAAAGGCACGTAAAAGTCACCTGTCCATAACAGAATTATCGTTATCTCACTTTCAGCATATGATGTGTTAAGATTGTTTATGAAACATGCATTTAATTTGATCCCCTTTTGTTGCCATTTATTCACGTTAAATCATTAAACCACTGTTTTCATCATTTATGTGCTTGAAATGAAGTTTACTGGTTTAAACATCTTTCACCGAAACACACCCGAGTCAATATTGTACCCAGGTTGGAGTATTTGAGTTTTTCCACTTTATCAGACAACTCAGAGAATCATCTCAAATCCAAGCTGTTTTTGCGTGTCATTGACATGTTAATAATTGTAGAGACCGAACAAGCTGCTATTCCTATACTGTACAATGAGGACTGGATGCTCTGTGCAGAGATATTGCAATTTAAAAAAAAGAATAATAATAATAAAACTATGTTGCTCTTCTTCTTTAAAGCCATTTTCATTACATTGTTATTGTTGCACTGGACTACTGAGTTATAATTTTAAGAGGAGCAGCATTGAGGCAGATGGGAGGAAGCTTCAGAGGAGAATCACATACAGCAGCACAGACTGTTGGCTGCCCTCTCCCCTCCCTCAAGTACATTTACACCTCCAGAAGCCTCAGCTGAGCACAAAACATCACCAGGGCAGTTCACACCCTGGTTTCTACCTGCTGGACCTGCTGCCCTCTGGTGGCAAAGACACAATATTGGCCAGGACTTCATTCATCATTCTTCTGGGGCCGGGAGAACCCATAGTCCTTCTTGGCTCGGGCCCCCAGGGGGTCTAGAAACGCCCCTGCTGGCAGGCCGCTGGATTCCATGCTGTGAATACAGGGCAGAGTCCAGTCTAATTACAAATATGGGACAAAAACATAATATTCAGTTGTGTGTACAGACATTTTGTACGGCAGGTGGTCAGTGTAAAATAAAGGCACCTTGTGCAGCGTGCGGATCCATAGGGTGCTTTATTATAGTAGTGAGAGATTAAAGAAAGAAAGAAACAAGTACATGTAAGTAGAGAGAGTGGAGAGAGAGAGAGAGAGAGAGAGAGAGAGAGAGAGAGAGAGAGAGAGAGAGAGAGAGAGAGAGAGAGAGCTGAGAGACCGGCGAATGAGAGGAGATCGAGCTCTTCAAAACCACTTCAAAAATTGTGTTGGAAAACTTAAATAAAGTTTTAATGTCTTGATGCACGATTTCTTCACTTGATCAGTGGAAATGTGGTTTAAAAGAGCATTTTGTGTTTGATAAAGTGAGCTGGTGTTTCTGATTAGGACCTTCTTGTCCAGCGTAAGGCTCAGTTTTATTATCACCCAGAAATGTGTTCAGAATCTTGAAAATGTTTCCAGGTTTGTTCATGTTTATACATGTTTAGATATGCTCATATTCGTTAATGACTGAAACAAGCAGCTTATTTTGCACTTCTTTTTTGGGGGTTTCTATCAAAACATTCTAAAATGCTTTGAAAGATGTCTTGATGTGTTGTTTGAAAATAAATCTGATAAAACTTTTGTTTTCCCTAAACTCAACTAACTGTCAGTTCAAGTAAACCAAGTATGTAAACAAAAAGAGTAACATTAACAGTTTGTGTCCGAGCCGCTATGTTGGTCATTTGATTATGAACTTGAGTGAATACAATTCTAGATATATGGTCATAAAGAATAATATAAGAGATGTATTGTTTTTAATGAACGCGCTGGATCGTTTGTGGTGGATCTTGCAAGGTTCATTGAATTAAATCATGAAGAAGAGTTTTTTTTTTTTTTTTTTTTTTTAAAGCAAATGCAGCTGGAAATGTAAAAGAAGTACTACACTCCACTTTGGGTTATTTTGAGGGGGATGATTCACTGTTTAAGGCTTTAGAAAATACAGATTCTGGGCCAACAAGAGTATCTGTGCATAACCCTATGAAAAGTGGACACCAACACCAGTCGTCCTAAACGCCTTAGGTGTCTTTAAACCTCCTTGGAATTTAAAATATGATGGACTAACACAGAATAGCATTTTTTAGCCCCTTTGCACAAAATTACTTTGTTTTAGCACAAACACAACATTTGACAAAATTACTTATATGCAGTTTAAAAAGCTAAAATGTAGTAACAGAATGTCAACGATGGCATGATTGCTATCTAACTAATTAAATTGAAATGAGTCAAAAGCAAATCTAATATATTGCACAATAGCCATGGATACTGTAAAAAGGTTTCATGTGTTTGGGAATGTGGTCAAATGAACCACAACCATCACTGCCTTGGTATTTATGAGATCCTCTTGAGAGAACAAGGTCCGTTTCCCAACCAAAAACAAAGTTACCACAGAAAATATGGAAAAACAAAGACCACTTAGTTGTATAGGAAGAAGATGCTAAAGAAAACCTCCCAAAAATATTAAGTAAAAAAGTGTTGCACATATATGTATTAAATAAGTACAGCTGCTCTTATCACAAACATTATTTCTTCAGTTTGGCAACTGAGGATACTATTTTCTAATAATCATTCCCAAAGTATTTGGGTGGATACTCAACCAAAATAACCCAGTATATGTATATAAAAAATATATCTAAAATAAATAAATATATATATATATATATATATATATATATATATATATATATATATATATATATATATATATATATATATATATATATATATATATATATATATATATATATATATATATATATATATATATATATATATATATATATATATATATATATATATATCATAATTAAAATTCATGGATATTCTTGGCCGAGTTGAGAAATGAACACACATCCTCAATTTAAAATGTCACATTTTATTCCATTTGGAAAATGTATACTGTCTTAATCACAGTTCACACTGTAACAAATCAAGCTTTTGAAGAAATGTTAATTTACCTTTGAAACATTGCAGAGATGCAGAAATCAAGCTCATTGTAGAAATCAGGTAAAGAAGTGACGCACCAATATGAAAACATTTACTAATAAACAGTCCAGCTCAGTAGATGTTAACTGTATGAGGAAAAACTCAGTAATGAACATACAACACAACCGTATCACGACAACTGTGACACGATTTTCACTGCAATAGGATTGAAGTTTTTAATCACAATGAATTTACTACCCTGGAGACACCAGACGCTGCAAAACGTCCAGTTGAGGGAATGCATCAATCATGATCTTCACACCAGAGCATACAAGGCAGATTATGTACTGCCGTAATAAAACAGCCGGTCCTTTCAGTATTTAAAGGATTTAGAAGCCTTCATCTGCTGACGTCGTTACACTTATTCCTTTGGAATCACATGTCAACTTTAAAAGTTTTCCACTCAGGATAAAATGATCAGTAATGTGAACCTCATCAAGCATCAAGATGCTTCGTGATTCGCCGTACTTTCTCCTTCTTGTTTCTGTTGCCTTGTTTTTTCCAAGGTTTCCCCGCCATCGTTTCTGATCCTGCTTTACCTGCGAGGACGGTCCGCGGCCTGGTTTTCCTAAAAGAGCGAGGTCTATTAACACTAAAGCAGGACAAATTGATTTCTACAGCACCATTAAGACACAAGGCGATGCACAGTGCTTGACAAGGAAACACATTAAAACAAAGCAAGGAAGAAAGGAGAATAAACTAAAAGCTGCATCAACAAGCTTCTCTGAATCTCATTTGGTTGGAAATCCTTTAATTCTTGCAATAGATTTCAGATGGCAGTGAACTGATTTAGTTATTTTCTTAATGTCTAACCCAAGTGACATGGAGTCAAAATGAGAGTTTAGCATTTTTTCTTTGGGGCCAAAAACAATTACCTCCCATGTTTACTGCCTTACATTAGAAAACATTCCAACACATCCACTCATTATTTTTGATTTATGCACCAACGAGTTCCTGTCCTGGAAGCAAGATCTAAACCAATTTAATGCGTCAGAAATAACCAACAAGTATGTCAAGTCGTATGTTGTAGACAAGTGTGTCAAAAGCAGCATTAAGCTCCATGAATAATTAATGTGAAACTCTCAATGTGTCATTGTTCACATGAACGTCCTTCGGCAGTTCAAATACAATTTAAATGCTGGAGTTTGACCAGAATCCATATGACAAAATGCAGCAGTATACTTCACCTGGCGGAAAAAGTTCTTTATGCTCACTTGCAAGAATAAGGTATCGTGATTCCGTCAAACTTTCCACTGGTGTTGGGGATTAACTGGCGTCCGTGTTAACTGGTGACCAATTTAAATGTGGGTAAATGACTGTTGCGACAGCTCTTGTGTTGGTCACCAGTTAACATGGAAACCAGTTAATCCGAAACACCGGGACGCGTCGCTGAACTTGATAGTGCCGTCCAACAAATATGACCTAATAGTTTTAATATATATCTAATGAATATGTTATAATTACTAATTAATACAATTAAACATAAATATCAATATATATATTATATATCTACAAACTCTGGAAAATTTTAATTTTTAAAAAATTGGTTACTTTGTTTAAGGAACATTAAAATGGTAGAAATATCAAGAAATTCAAAGTGTAATTTTTCCTTAAAAAAGTTGGAAGTCGCAGTAACAGAGAACCAGTGGATATATCAGCGTAACTGAAGTTGCAGCCAATCAGCGGTGGCTGTGGTTTCAACCAATCAGTGATCTAGCTGCGGTGGCGGCCAATAGGAAGCCGTTACTACCTGACGGGCAGTTAGACATAACCAACGCCAGGCTTCAGTCCTCCGTGAGCCTTCTCGTAGCAGCCACGAAAAAAGGATCCGGCATCAACAACCAAAGTAAGTGCTAATTTTTACTGGATTGATCAACTCCTGTCACTTAGTGCTGATGTTTGATTGATTGATTGATTGATTGATTGATTGTTGCTAATGTTGCTACATGTTCACGAGATTGGGTTGTTTTTTAATTATACATATATATAAAAATATATCATATATCTCTCTCTCAAACACCCTCATACAAATAATATGCAATGCTTTTTCCATCTCCAGAATGGTCAGAATGCTTAGATCGGAATGGGAGGCTCTTCGGCGTAACAATCCCCCACCAGACCCTGTTGAGCCTCCTCATGAGGAGCTCGATCAACAAACCGGGTAAGTGTTTACACATTCTGTTGTTTTTAGATCATGCCGGATTCT
The DNA here is from genome assembly GCF_963422515.1 of Blennius ocellaris. NCBI lineage: Eukaryota > Metazoa > Chordata > Actinopteri > Blenniiformes > Blenniidae > Blennius > Blennius ocellaris. The sequence goes on along the minus strand of NC_137661.1, from coordinate 11,087,518 downwards.
TTTAAGTTGCTTCTTGATCTCTGAGAGGTTTCGGTGGTTTAACAAAGTTAACTTCTGATGACAAACTTTTTAGTTTAAAAAAAACTGAAAAGTGCCAAGTGCATCCAAGTTTTAACTAAGAGAGTAGGAAAAGTAACATTTCACACTGTATAAATGCTGTAAGTTCAAAAATCCTTCAAATTGGTCAATTGGCTATCGAATAACAATCATTTATTTGAGGACTACAAATCCATCAAGGCCTGAAAGCTAGCTGCTAAAGCTAATGTGATGACCTGAAGGCCGTCTCCATGGCAACACAAATAAACACCTGCCATTTTAATTCTACTTTCTCACCACTCTGCTAGTTAAAAATACTTCCACCATATCTAAACACAGAAAACAAAGGAGATTAAACATAATTAGAACATTTATGAATACATTTTGAGTGTAGCTGCCGCTCAGTGATACATATATGTGTGTAATAACAACAATACTAGTGAAAAAGTATCAACAAAGTACCAGTGATAGTGAAAAGTAACATTTCAAACTGTATTTTCACTCAGAAGCTTTAGAAAGAGTAAAATTTCTTGCATTTCAGTTTATTTTAATCATTTATCTTACATTGAATTATCCTGAAGCTATTGAATTGTGGTTGATGTTCATTAAATAAATTCAGTCATTTCTGATGTTAAGAACTATCAGTGCCACTGTTTATGTCATTATTCTTGTAACATGTTTGGCTTTAAAGTGACTGTGAACCTCATTCTGATATTCAATGCTTTTCCCATCTCCAGAATGGACATTTTAAATGCATTGGTGGAACTACTGGGGGACGAGTTCACTCCAGACCCGGTCCCACCAGCTTCTGGTCCTCTGGCTGAGTATGTTTTTAAATTATTCTGTATTCTTTAAGTTACTGAAAATCTCCAAATACATTCAAGTTTTAACTAAGAGAGTGTGAAAAGTAACATTTCACACTGTGCATTTCCACTCAGCGTTTCTTGTTTCAGTGATTTGGTTGTGATTTATGTTTATTAGAAATGTTATCAGTTGTGTTGATATATATACTACTGTGAAAGAAATCATACATTCAGTCTTTTCTGATGTAAATAACTGTTAGTTCCAGTGTTTGCATCATTATTCTTGTCACAGTTTTTTACTGTGAGCCTCATCCTAATTTTCAATGCTCTTTCTGTCTCTCGGATTGACTTTGATGACAACCTGAAAAGTCTTCTGGAGGAATGTGGTCAAGGTCACCTCCAAACCATCGAGCCAGATACCCTCTTCCAGCTAGACGCCAGCCAAGCTGGAGTGGGACAGGTGAGACGTTCAGTCACTGGAACTTAGAGCTGTGATTTCACTTGTTAAGACGTTGAAGATGTAGAACAATGTGGGACTCTGATTGATAAATATCTCTTTTAATTACACAGCAAAATATGCTTTTGAAAAAAGACACATTTGATCCAAATGAGATTGAATTTAATACAAGGGATTATTTAACCTGTTAATCAGTCCACAAAACTAAACTTTCCTCCTGCAAGTAGCCTTTAAATTCCACCTCACTCTGTGTGTGTCGATCTAGTTGAGAGATCTTAACAGTCTCTCAACTTATGGAACTTGTGCTTTTAACACTTTTCTTTTGTCTCCAGTCTGTTGAAGGACTGTCCCAGAGCCCGAGTCCCGCCCCCCCTGCTGCTCCTCCGACTCCCACCCCCTCCACCTCGAGGTGAGTCCCACTGTCCACTTCTGGCTCTAAATACACTTCTGGCTGTTTGTACCTACATGAACATCATCACATTCAGTTTATTTACCAGAGCTTTACTTCAAGCTCTGAGTCATTGCTCAGTGACAAAACCTCCGTTTATTAAGTGTCAGTGAGGCCTGACTGTGACTCACATGTTGGAGTGTAACACCAGACATCCTATTACATGTCGATTTGTGTTTGAAGTCTTCCTGAATGCTTGCTCTGAACATTTGTTTTTGGTTCCTGCAGGAAAAGAAAACGTCCTGACGATCACGAGCCGCACATTAAAAAACCTCCGAATGCCTTCATGCTCTATTTAAAAGAGCAGAGAGCCGCCGCTGCGGCAGCTCTCGGCACCAAGGGGAGTGCGGCCGTGAACGCCGAGGTCGGAAAGAGGGTGAGTTGTCGGCTCCTACATATTGGAGATACAAACTCATTACTCATGTTTAGAAGCTGGCTTGTCGTTGTGTGTGCTGACAACGTGTTGTCGTCTCTCCACAGTGGAAGGCCATGTCACAAACAGAGCAGCAGCGGTATTACGACCTGGCCAAACTTGAGGCTCAGCTCCACCAGGACAGGCATCCAGGCTGGTCGCCCGCCTCAAACTATGTAGGAACTCTCTCCTCACCTAAAACTCAGAAATGCTCACAAGACGTCAATAAAACTGCTAAACAGTTTTCGTTTTTTTAATCAACTTAGTGATTAAACGTATTTTCTATTTTTAGGGCAAAAAACGACCGCGGAGGAGAGGGCGAAACAACCAGCCTCTCAATCCTCCTCCTCCACCAGTGATGCCTGTGGCATGGTTTTGGGTGGACAGCGATGGACACATCCATCAATTTCAAAACGTCGCCAGCTCCTAACGCAGCGAATCAATCGCTCCCCGCTGCCGGCCCACCGCAGCATTGACCATTTGAATAAAAAATAAAAAATTCACTGTCATTCTCTCATTTGTTTTTATTCCCATATGACGAGTAGCATTCTTTTGTTCTTTATATTCATTTTTTAAACCTGATGATTGTTGATGTTTTGTAGCACAAATGAAACTCACAAGTCCACAACAGTGGATAAACTTTATTTTGTGGTTTTTCTTCAAGTGTGTTTCTGCTAAGAGTCGTCGCTTCAGCTTCAGTGAACATGTTTTCTCGTCTACATTCCTATTTTAATTTGAACGCAGCATCATCTTTGCCACTTCTACTCCTCTTTTGTACCACTGATATTTACATGATGTGAATTTGACACTGAACATTGAGGCAATAGTTACGCAGTGCAGCAAACTGGACTCATAAACAAAAAGACATGAGTGATGAAATTGAAATCTAAAGCTAAAGAGAATAAGAAGCATGACAGCATTTCAAAGAACAACGTAATGAAATCCCCTCAGCGTGTTTAAAGAAAGCCTTTCAAACCAAATTTACCCATGAAGCTCTTCTCGTCTTTTGCGATGCGGGCAGCCAAAGCCAGGCCGATCCCGGAGGAGCAGCCCGTGATGAGAACCACCTTCTGGTTCATTGTTGACCGCTCACGCTTTGTTTTGGATCTCCGACAGCAGACGATGGCCGAGAAGCAAGAGAAGTGGAAGGGAGGCACGACGTGGAGTCACTTTAAAAGCCGGCTCTTTAATCCACAAGTCTGCAACTCAGCAGATATGGCCGCATGCACATGGCCTGAAGATGAGCATCCAGCCTGACTGCCCTCTGGCTTATTGAGCTTCATCTAATAGTCATAGAAACAAACACTTAGAATCTACAAATGTAGCCTGTCTATATGTTGTAAAGACTTAAAAACTGCAAGGATAGTGATTTTGGCCTTTGATCAGTCAAATATACATAAGGGTGAACTGCTTTTGTCCACAGGTGATTCCCCACTTAAAAGCAAGACAGAACATGAACTCTTTTCACAATAAAAACACTCATCCTGTGTTCTTTTGTGTGAACATCCATGTTCAAAGCAGCTCAATTATGGCTTTCAGCGTCTTCACATGGTTTCTAATGCAGAAAGTAGAACGGTGGAGAACATCAGCAATTAGACCACAGATCATGCTGCAATTTGAAACTAAAGGAGCCTCAGAGAGGTTCAAGTATTGTAAATATTGAGTTAGGCAGCCTTTAACAAAAGAAAGCCCTGTAAAATTATGTCAAAGACAAATTGACCTTTATTTATTAGTTCTGATTAAACACTTCAAAGTAAGGTAGCAGATTACCATATATATATATATATATATATATATATGCAAAAATGCAAGGGAAGAAAAGCAATGGGCTCTTATAACTATAGTAATTAGTTTGTTGTTGAATTGGTTGAATTATTTTTATTTATTTATTTTTTTGAACCTGAAAACCTCAGAACCCACATGGAAAGAACCTATATAAACATATATGTTTTAATATAGGTTTTGATATAGGTTTTTTATATATGTGACATATATAAAGTTGGCCATTTTCCTATATTATATGTACATAATATAGGAAATATACCATACAGGTACCTATATAGGTACATATACAGTATGGGCGTATATATGTGTGCATATATGTTCTTCTTGCATAATTGTTTTTTCGTTAGTGCTTAGTTATTGCTTTGATAATGTATGACAGTTGCCAAAGTGAGATATGGGCTGTATATATGTGGAAATAAAGAAGCAGTACAGGAGACCTATATGGCCTGTATATTCACATATATGCACCTCAATTTTGCCTATATGCGGCATATATACGCATATATGTGTATATAAACTGCTTATAGGTTTCATATATGCGCATATATCCTCGTATAGGTTATTTCCACGTGGGACCACTTTACTTTGGCTGTCTCTGATGGACAGATGCTATAAGGAGATATTTACCCAGCGGAGGCCACCTTCTCCCTCCGCCGTGTCCTGGGATGCTCGCCGTCCAACGGGCTGCAATATCGTCAGAACACGCCCGCGGCCGAGGAGGACCAGCAGGTATTATGAACCACGTGAAGGCGCAAAGGTCACTGAGGAAACGTGCCCCTCCCTACACACAGCCACCTGCACACTTGACAAGGACCGACTCGCAGGCACAAACTGCTCCGTGACCGACTTCTGTGATAAAACTTCCTTTATTCACAATTAGTGATCTGTCGCTGTCATATTTACAAATACATATTGCAAATAGTTACACTAAGAGAGCGGAAACACAGTTCAATTCTGGTCTGCGCGTCTTCAAAAAGAGAAGGAAGAAAAAAAAATAGAAGTCAGATAAAGCAAATGTAATGGGTTAAGCCAAGCTGGGTCCTTTAGCTGCTCAGCTGAACCGCTCTGTCTTTCAGAGAGTTTCCTTCCTTCCTTACTCTTCTCAGCTCCTCGGACAGCGACGGGCCCCACGCGTAAAAGCGCACCGGAGCGTCCCGCGTGGTTCCGCGGAACATCTGGAGACGGGTTTGGGTTAATATACAGCGGCAAACACGCGGCTCTGCTCGTGTGGGGAGTGTGAAATTCAATCAGCGGTGCGAGAAGCTCATGATTCACAATACTGTCACCAGGTACAACCGCCTCCTCCTTCCCATCACATCATCTCCCCTTCACGGCTTAAAGGTTCGATTTAAATGAGAAGCGCAGCTGTAAACTCCATTAAAAGTTCATTAATTCTTGTGCAAGTCAAAACGTGACCCGAGGCTTTCCTTCAGTTTATCAACAATGAACTGACCTCAAATCTCCAATTGAGACAGAAAAACATTCAGACTCGTATTTTAGTTCCTGCAAATTTAAAGGTGGACAAAGTCTTGGTTTTTAACTTGTGGTTCAGACACAGTTGTCTAAAATGGGTCAGACCATACAGATGTGACAGAATCTTCTGTGTAGGAGGAATTTTTGTTTTTTAAATCTCAGATGGATCTCCAGAAGCAGCGCCACTCCACCAAGCAAAGGTGAGTTAAAAATCCAACGAGGTTTGCACAGCTTGAAAATACTGATCAGTATATTCAAAACCATGTATGACGTTTCATAGAGGCATTTAAGAATCATTACTATTGGGTCAACTATTTCGGGTTTATTATTGAAATATGCACCAAATACGTCCCTGTAATTCCTTGTAGTGAAGGTAACATATAGTCATTGTGCAGGTGTGTCTGTTATTCAGAGAATAGTGACGAGTGAAATTCATTTGAAGAAAACGTCGGGGGTTCAGATTAGAACTGAAGGCCGTAAATGTCTGAACTTTCTATGGCGTCAAAAAACCATTGTTGACAGCAGGTGGAAAAAGATTCAAACCCTGATAAGTGACTTGTTTTGTTTTTCCCCCCGCATGTAGAACAGCTGGATTGGACACTTGTGGATTTATTAAAGGTAAACCTCACAGAGCTGCATGATTTATAATCGACCTCAAGACGAAATGCGACGGTTAAGACAGCTTTGAGCGGAAACTCTGCACACGCGGCAGCTCAGCCGCTCCTCAAACCAAACGCCGCCGCCGCCGCCGTGACAGACGAGCCGCCCGTCGCGGCATCAGACGCTCGGGGGTCAAGGTACAGGCCGGTGCTGCTCACGGGCGATGGCGAGGGATGTGCCGTCATTACACACATTCACTTTCCAGATTTGCAAACTCTCACAGGCACACACACACACACACACATAGACACACACACTCACTCACTCTCTCTCACACACACACAGACACACACACACACACATTAATCCAGTGAGCATTTGGGTCAGATTAGATAAAATGTCATAGTGGGACACTTACTTCAGCATTAAACATTTTACTTAGAAAGGCACAAACTATGATTTCCTGGTAAATTATTTTGATGTCAGAAATGAAAATCAAAAGACAACTCTTCTTTTTTTTTTTTTTTTTTTGCTTTTTCATGTAAATCAACATTTTTCAGCCATAACTCAGATATAAGCATTGTGAAAGACTCTTCCTAAATCAGTCTTTATTAAGTTCTTTTCTTTATTGTTAATTTCAAACCTAAAGTTTTCCTCTGTAATCGTTTTTCTTTTCTTCCCCAAAAGTGCAATAATAATGAGAGCTTAATATCGGTTTCTCTCGTTCTTCCACAGTACCTGAGACCAGTGACTGTGCTACTAAGTCCACGTTGAGAGACAAAAAGAAAGCCAGAGTGAGGAAAGAATTGAACTCCAGAACACTACAACATAAAAAGAAGTTTTCAATGCAGGGATTCGACGTCAAAAAACTGAGGATTCACTTACAAAAAGAAAAAAAAAAAAAGAACCAAAAGAAAAAAAATTACATAAAAATCATCCAGATTTAGTTTTATAGATGAAATGCTTCCTGTCTCTCTCAGATTTAATCATCAGCATAGTTACCTTTTCCTCTTTACCTTGATCCCAAAACAAACACCAAAGGAAGAAAAAAAACAAACCAAAAAAATAAAATAAAATACCAACAAGTTCCTTAAGAGCAGATTTCTTTCACTCGATCCACTTGAACGGTTTCCCCTGATCAACAGCTGACTGACACGCTCTTTAAGAAATCTAGAATACAACAACTGTTTCAAACAGTATCTTTTTTTTTTTTTCTTTTCATATTCACGCCACGGTAATTTGAGTTTCATTGTTAACAGCGTTTTGTTTTTTTTAAAACTCTCTTCTCAAAAGCCCTTCCTCGGCCCCCGCCATGTAAAGTGGGGACGCTTGTTTTTCCGTCCATTAAAGGAATCAAAGAGTCTGTTGAGGAGTCGGTGGGACTGCAACATTCCTTTCAACCCCGCCGGCAGCCGGGGGGGGGGGGGGGGCGTCGAGAGCGAGAAAGAGAGCGTGAGGAGAGGAGGAGGTGACTGGAGAGATAAGGTGTGAGGTCGGGTGGAGCTGGAGAAGAGACCAGGAAGTGGGTTTGGGGGTGGTGGTGGGGGAGGGGGGGGGGGGGGGGGGGTGCCTGTGTAGTTGCTTCCATTTAAAACTTGACAGTGATCACAATGGTTCATGTTCTCTCGGTTCTCGTCTTTCATTTATGCCTCTGGAGGGCTTTCCTCTTTCTCCTTTTGAAGAAACAACAGCACCTGCAAGAAGAAAACAAAACAGATTAAGTAGAAGAAAAATAAACTGATATCTTAAGACACGCACGCACGTACACACACGGCAGGACTGTAACTCCAGCAAATCTTACAACCTTCAATAAGTGCCAGACTCAAATCATTTCCTCGGGCAACCGAGCAGCATAATCCCTGCAAACTTATTATATAACTATATCCTACAAAGCTGTCTGTCTCTCTTGTATTTACCCTTTTATGGGTAGTTCCTGAGGCACCGTTTACATGATAATGCATCTTTTTTGCATGTCGTTTAGAGGGCAAGGGGTCACTGGTGGGTGCCGTTTTTATGTAATGAAACCACCTACGTAAGCATGCAGTGAGCAGCACGCTGGGAACATTGACGCTCCTTTAACATCGTCTTTCTTCGTTGTTGTGGCCCACTCAGAGTGGGCTGTTTGTGAGACGGGGGGGAGGGGGCCTTCACACGTGATCCAGATGACGGTATAGAAAATGCACAAGTTTTATGTTTTGTTCAATATTGAACCCGACAACTAGTGTGCAAATTCAATAGCAGCATTTCAGAAAAGTTCTGTTTTCGCTATTTACACATAAAAGGCAGACGCATTTTCAAAAAGTTCAGTTTTTGGTGCCTTGGTCGCGTAACTGGACACAATGAAAAGCTGTAAGGTGTGATGGAAATCTGATTTTCACTCGCTTTGTAGAAGAGTGTCATCACTAAAACATGCTTTCAAGTTGCTGCTAAATCCCGTTTAAAAGAAAAAAAAGAAAAACCACACTGGAAAGTTCAGGCATAGGTTTCGTGTGGGTGTGAACGTCCGTTGCATACTTGGTTTCGTCGGCCACTTCAACCTCGGTGGGAGCCGTGATGGGAGCGTTGGAGTGTCCGGCTGTGGGATCGTCAGTGTTCAACTCTCCGTTCGTTGAGCTCATCACCTGCAGCGTTGGGAGAAGGACACCAAACTGCTCACAGAAAGAAACACTCAGAGCCACCGGTCACAAGCTGGAGATGAACAGCCACCACAAAAAAAATAAATTAATTAAAAAAATGCACCTGGTCCTCAAGCCAACTGAAGCAACTGTCACCTCCGTCTACCTTCCACCAAAAGCCAGATGCTTATAAGAATACAGAGAATGGGTTCACTTGCTGCAATCATGCCTCCTGTTTATTCAAGCTGATGAGAAGCGGCGTTCTGAGTTACTATTTAAAAGAAGAGCATTTTTTGGTGCATGAAAATAAGTGTTCGTGGACTCAATCGTCTAATTATGGAAAACACTGTATGCACCTTATTGAAAATTTGTAATAGAAAGAGTTCAATTCAACAGAAGGAATAAGAGCAGCATGAACAAACAGAGGCTGTGGTCACACTTTTACAGGTTGGGAAACGTAAACTCCGTTATTAGAACTTTTTGTTACTCAGGTGTAGATCAATTCAGCGCCGCATCAACCAGAGACCAAACTGCAGCCTCTTTGCAGCAGACCCTTGCTGAATTGTTTGCTAAAGGGATTTCTATGATCGATTGAACCTCCTTAAACTTTTATATGTAATCTAAAGCTAGAAGTTGATCAAATTTAAAGAAAAATAAAAAAGATCTCAATATCCCACAAGTTACAAAAGAGTATTCGGGCCATTCAAGGGAAAAAAATTAAAAATTATAGGCGATTAAAAGAAACTAAGAAAGAAACTCATCATGTACTTCGACCAGCGCATGTGACTGTTTCTACAAGATGCACTGCAGGGAATTCTGAATAAAATCAAATGTTCAGAAGCAGCAAGCGAGCCTATATTGTCGGGAATTATGTGATTTAATGTGATTATTTGGGCATTCATGGGGAAATGATTACAATTTATATTTGTATTTTTGTTTTTGGAGGGGGGGGGGGTGCACAATAAATACAAAAACAAAAGATCTCAACTTTTTTCTCAAAGTGCAGAATGAACACTGCTTTATTTTTTCCTTGAATAGCCCCAATACTCTTCGGTACACAAGTACATTTAGCCGAGCACTTAGTTTTGCATTCATCTATTGATGAGAGCTCGATGCCATCAGAGGATACGTTTTGTTCTGATGATAAAAAAAAAAAAATGCTACGAAGAGTGCAAATAAACTAGTCTGAAATGAGAAGTACTCCTTTATTTCTTATATATAGGCCAGATAACAACTCTACAAGTGTGAGCACAGCCTCAGGCAAAAATGTGAATCTGCCCTTAAAAAGCTGCAACTCCATAAGCCAACGCTGGATGGCGTATTTGCACCATATTTACAATTGAAGACTTCTGACATGATGGAGTAAGACTGGCCCTTTGAGATACACACAAAAAAAAAACAATAGCAGAGAGACTACAGCTTTTACTTTGGATTTCCATTCCATCCAAGAAATCTCGGGAGCTTTCCCCCACGGCCCAAGAACAAATATACAGTACAGATAATGACGTGTACTTCAAAAGGTTTGCATTCTGTTGGATGTCACGTTTGCGAGGCGTGTAGCGGGAGCAGCGGAGTAGCAGATGGGAGGATTTGAGCAGGCAGGAGAGTGTGGAACACACGGAGGGGGGGGTGCAGACGGTCTAGTGCGAAGGCGCCGGAGTGGAGGCAGAGCGACGGACAGACAGGCGGTATGGAGTCGGTACCGGAGACGGGGAGGGGAAGAGTCGAGGCGCATAGAGAAACTACGTGGCTTCATGCAGGAGCCACGTGAGCGGCAGCGGGAGCAGCAGCAGTACCTGAACAGAGCCCCCCAGCCGCTCAGCTGTGAGGTGCGACCCCAGAGTCTCCTTATTGGTCACTGGAGTGGGCTGAGACTCACTTCCTTTGGGCTCAGGTGACTTGATGCACGGAGCAAAAAAAGGGGGGGGGGGGGGGGGGGGTGGTTGAGGCGGGTGGTTGGTGAAGTGGCGAGAAGAGGGGAGGAAGGGTGAGGGGTCGGGAGTGAGAGAGAGAGAGTGAGAGAGAGAGAGGTGATATGTGTTTGAAAGAGGGTGTGGAGGAAGGAGTGGAGGAGAGGAAGAGGACGGGGAAGTGAACATAAAACCAAAAAATTATAGAAGACAATCTCCAAGCAGAAGCAGGCTTTGTTAAGACAAACTATGTTAATAAAGGAGTGGAGGGAAGCAAAACTCTGTGTGAAGCTCAGATCCACACACTAATAAAGACATGCAGGAGTAAAAGAAAACAGCCTTGAGAACTTCAGCTCTGCATAAACTCGAAACACAAGTCCACAGTTTGGTTTCTGAGGAGCGACAGATTTGAATTTAGACTCGGGGAGCTGGGTTTTGCTCCAACAAACAATGGGCCTCGTGCAGGAAGCCGCACATAAAGGACAATATTATCGGATGTTTATGTCTTCTACAGTTCGCTTCAACGCTATGTGGAATTGGCCAACATTGAAAGAAGTGTTTGGTGAATTTTAAAACGCGTAAAGTACAAATCTGAAATCTATTTACAATATTACATTTGAGGGTTTTCACATCGAGTTCAATATACGGTTTAAGATTTTGTACACGACGTTACCTTGTTTTCTCCCTACAATTCTACAGTGGTGGACGATATCTGAAGAAGTTTGAGTTTGTTGAAAGAATAATTTAATGTTGGAAAATAAACCGCTGATATCTGAAGGTTGAAAAACTGGATAAAGGCTCATTTATGGTCCAGGTCTGCATTAAAACAGGTACGTGAGCTTGTAATGGTGTGGAAATGATGAACTTCATACTTCAAAGAATAGGAAGGATAAATACTGAGTTTAATAAATTGTATATAATAACATATCGTAAGAGGAGTTGGATCCATTGAAGTGTTTCAGTGCATTGTTTGTAACATAGTCAAATTGGACTTTATAGAAAAATGATAACCAAGTGGTTTTCATCTCTCAGTTAAGCATAGATGTGAACTAATGCTGGAATTTATGACACAAAATGAGTAAGAAATCCTGTCAACTCTATGACGATTGGAATTTATGGGCCAGGCGAGTTGTGCAGAAGGTTTTTTTTTTTCCCCCCCTTCACATTTTTGCATCGCCCCAATATAAAACTATGTCTGCGGTGCAGAATAGTGGTTTTGGGGGGAAACAGCGACCCTACACAACGTATAGCGTCGTTGGAGCAACACGGGGACAGCATGGCTGGTTGAGATCATCCCAAAGACTGTTTAATGACAGATGAAATAAGGGCGACTTGGGAGGATGCGGTGATTCAGTGTGGCACAACCCTGTAATTTCCTGCTGCAGGAAAAAAAAAAAACATGGAGGAATAGAGATTCTTGTTTTGGGAATCTGATATCTTTATTTGGTCTTGCAAAAAAATTAATTAAATAAGAAAAAGTCATGGCTCTATGTGTGCACGTGTCTTATTATTGAATAATAAAGACGGCAGTTTGTACGGCTTCAATACAACTGCAATGCTTTAAGAAAGACGTATTTGTTTGTTTTGTGTTCATATGAGCTTGATCGAGTTATTCATAATTTGATAGTATAGTTAGATAAAGCCTCATTAGTTACTGCATTGCAGCAGCTTTCCACACATTTTCCACCTAATCTTACAAAACTCATCATCCTCATCTCCTCCATCAGCTGTCATCCAAACTCAGGTACAGCTCCCCAGCGATCTCCTATCAGCTGGTCTGAAAGCCGCTCGTCCCAGTGCCCGATGAATATCCCATCCTCAAAAACATGTCTACTCGTCACTTCTAATCCCAACACCGCCCTGTGACTCCAGGAAGTACTTTTTTTCCCCCAGGAGACGGGCAGAAATATGGATGTAGTGAGTTTTAGTGAACGTAGCATTGGCTTTGTGTGTATTCATGTGTATTTCTACCGCAGACCGTAAATGAGCCTTTGAAAGCCTTCAACGCCTGTTTTGTAACTTTTATTATTCATTGCTGTAATTGGGTGACTTTCATAATATTTGTACATTAAAAAAAAAAAGTTTTTCTCACTCTTGCTGCAATTTTCTTCATTGTTTTCTTGTTTGTTAACTGCCTTCTGTGCAACTAAAGAACAATCCAGGAAGCCCTATTGGATACAGCCATTTTTTTATTTTCCTGCCAGGCTGTTGTCGGTGTTTTACAGTCATGAACAATCTCCTCGGACAGGAGGTGGAGCTTTATGAGCTTTAAAAGGTGGCCAGTTGCTATCAAGCCAATCATGCTCAATGGAGGGCTGTAAAAAGAGGCCAGAGTCCACAGTAATAAGTCAATCATAAAAATCAAACACGTCGCCTCTACGGCGTTGTGGGAAACGATGAGTCAGCCCTCCTGAAGAGGCAACAACATGATCGGTATCATTATTTGTGGATATCAGAAGTCGTTTATTGGCGGTTTTACACGGGTTGAAATCCAGTGTTAACAAAACAAGGCCCGGTAAACATGCTATCAAAAAAGAAAAGATCAAAGTGAACGCCGTCACACACTAAGCGTGTCGCTCGTCATTACTGGTATGAAAAATGCCATCAGCACTTTTCAAGTCATGCAATGCAATGACTCGCGCTTAGAGTGGCAAGGCGTGAAGAATTAGTGAAGCCAAAACTATTGCTTTGTTTCACAGCTGGAACGAGAAGAGGCTTCCTCATGGCAGATATAATCACTGAGCTGGGAGCGAGGAGGGGAGGAGGGGGGGGTATCGTTTTTTTGTTTTTGCTGGATGGGCACTCTGGTGAAGACTGACATCAATGCAAACCGGCCAGTAACCAAGTTGAAGAGCAGCCACTTCCCGGCACCGCGTTGTTCACAGTTGGACTAAACCTGAGGCGAGGCTGGCTGACTGGACTGGCGGGGTTGGTTGATGGGACAGTCTGCAGACAAGATTGCTGGCTGGGTGTGCCGTTTCAACAGGCGATCGTCTCACCTGGTTTTTGGTCTGCTGTTGTGCTTTGTCTCTGCTGCTGGGCTGCAGGGGCGCGTCGCTGGGGATGGGGCCGATCGGCGTGGGCTGCGAGCGAAACAAGAAAGCAACCTCGGTGAACAGCGTTGAAAGAGAAATTGGGACTACGTCCTGGAAAATAGTGCATCGGGTGCAAACTTAAGCCACGTCACGGGGAAATATGCTTTTCTATGTCAAATTTGGAGAAATGAGAAATTCACTTTCGGAGGTCTGAATTCAAAACTGTCCCAACGCCTTCCTGTGAGGTCTTTTTGCCCGACGTGAGCCGAGGCAGGCGTGAGCCCACCGTAACCGAACCCTGGGTAAAGCAGGCGGAGGAGATGGATGGACATGTGAATGACTTCAGACGGTGGCTGGCTTTGGCCTGGCATTGCTTGTAAAAGACAATATTTCAACTCAAGCAACTGCCTGGTCAAATAAAGGTCAAGTAAACTGACGTTGTCACCTGAGCCAGTAGACAATGTTCCAGGGAAGATTAAGTATATTTAGTTTAAAAGTTTCAACTTTTCTGTCACGATTTGATTCACAAATACTGGTTCAGGGAAACCTCAAGCTATCTTCAAAGAAAACTTGAATAACGGACCTGTTGAAATCGAGTTGTAAAGAACTCAAATTCAACACATCAGTGTTTTTTTTGTTTTGTTTTGGTTTTTTTAAATGTGATCCTGCTCAGACAAAAATAAACCTGATGAAGTGACAAAACAAGAAATCCTGGAACGTCGAAGGCGTCCAGTTCCGTTACCCCTCTGGGACCGTGGTTGGAAACCTGTGGTGGCGTTTACAGCGCAGACCTGCGGAACAACCTCATGCTTTTATTTTGAAGCCTTCTGCTTTAAGCTATGGACATAAGTGAAACGCGCTTCGCTATGTTGGTGTGTGCAGCCTTTCTTGGGTGCCGGAAAATAAATCTCACCTTGATGTGATTACAAATGATAAACCAGTCGTGAGCATTCGTGGGACTTTTGACAGTTAAAGCCGTTTCAGTGAGAGAGGAGGACCAGCAGCGTCAGGAAGAGGCACTCACGAGAGATTTGCCGACCCAGTCGTATTCATAGTCAAAGACGTAGCCGTTCCTGTCGAACAGATCAGTAAAGAGCTTCCTCAAGTAATCGTAATCGGGCTTCTCAAAGAAATCCAGCCTCCTCACGTAGCGCAGGTAGGTGGCCATCTCTTCTGTAACAGAACCAAAGCCCGTCACAAAGAGCAAACGAAAAGTTTGATTAGAAACACAGTAGTTGAGCGTGAAAAGAAAATCATGGCCGGAGGGTTTCACTGACCGGGGAAACTTTCGCAAAGCACTTCGATGGGCGTTGCTCGCTTGGTGTCGCCTATTTTCTGGTACCTCTCCTTCAAAGTGTCAGCCTGGACGGGAAAGACGTTTTGAGGTATTATACTTACAGATGATTCACTGTTAATGAAGTACAAGCATGGCAAATGAGCAGGTGATAATATTCCAGCATGTTTTCACTCAAACACCCGAGTTGACGTGGATCACTCTTATGAGTAGGGATGTCGTGATCATACATGCATTTTTAATTGATTGGCAGGTTTGTTTGTTGTTGTTTTTTTTTTTACGTGAGGTGCCACAAACATGGTGCTTTTAAAGTTTTTTCATCCAAAGTATGTTCCGCCAACTCAATATCATATCAAACGTCACCTAACTGGAGCTGTACACTAAAGTATATGGCAACATACAAGATTGCTAAAAACTAAAACAAGAAGTGACCACTATTTGCTTCACGACAGACATGTGCCTCATGCTAAAAATGACTTCAAACTGGATTAATTTCACCGCTTTTCCGTTAAATTGAGCAATGTTGCACAAGGACTTCACAGGTCCCACATAGCAGAGCAAGTGAAAGAACAGATTCATGCCTTTTTTTAAATGCACCTGTTTTATGTGGCGCTTTTCAGGACACTCAAAGACGCATTTACATCTTATAGGACATAGATTCTCTTTGGAGGTCAAAATATCGAGTAATGTAATGATCAGATTGGTAAATGATCACGATGAGCCTATAAACTCAATTCGAAGACAAATACGACAAGGACTGTGGGGGTCAGAACTTTTATTTGTAAGATACTAATAGTGATTCCTCCGCATAACCAGTATCAGCCTGAAGCTTTGTCAACTGAGGCGTTTGTCCTACCTCTGCTGAGAGGTGGACATTTCTAAATACGTATCATATTCAGCAACAGGTACAACTATATGGCAGCAACCGGTGCAGCACATACTTCAAAAAATTTGACTTATGGGAAACTATCACTCTCAACACAGAAAATACTACCTGCTGCTCTGTATTGTGATGTTAACTCTTATGTTACATGTGAGCGAGGGCCTGTTCTGGCCTAAACTATCAAACATCCCCCACATTTATACATCCCTCGCATTTATCTATCAAGAGATCTTCCTCCCACACAGCAAATGTTCAGATGAAATGCCTTGTCTCCTCGTCTTTTCTCCGTAAATCTTTATAATGTCTTTAAGGTAAAAACATTTTTTATAAAGATTTTAAATTAAAAAAATAAATAAATAAAAATGACCCAGCAACTCGGATGTTTTGCGTCGACATGTTTTTGAGGCACTTTTTCTTGGTGCTTTAAGCTCTTTTCTTTCAACTGTTCATATATAAAATAGGAGTTAGAAGTTCATCGTCTGCTCAATACAATCATTCCATGTCACAAATGGAAGTCTGAGAAATTTTAAAACTCTTCTGTACAAAGGTTGCAAATGACACATTTTGAAAGAGCTTGAAGGAAAAACATACCACTACATTGTGAATGGACAAAAAATATGACATAAAGCCAAATAAAGGCAGAAAAAGTAGATATTAATAGATCGTTAGAAACACATTTATATATGTTGGCATTATCTGACTGATGACTGTCGTTCTCACGTCAACTTTATAACTGTTAATCATTAGTTAGTGGTATCTAAACGACGTGAAACCGAAAATACCTACTTAAACCAATCTTAAAGTCCTTCTAATGCAAAATCAGAACTTTATTTGCTTGAATCATGATGACGAATAACTTTGCTCAATGTCGCACCAAAGTTTTCAGCGTTTGGAATTCTTAAATTCTTATAAATATTATAAATCTCCACAAGCAAGGAGAAAAGGAAGTTGATTTATATAGTTCAGAGCCGTGTTTCGGGATCACTTGGGACTGGACGACACACCCGGCTGGGCAGTGATAGCGTCACATCAGGTAGAATGACCAACTTTGCTCTGAGGCCACAGTCGTCCAACCGTTACTGCTGATTCAGTCATCTGCTGCCGGCCACCAGTGACAACAGCGTTCACTCTCCATTCACTGTTTTTTAATATACATGGTACACAGTTTGGTGATCCATTTTGTTTCTCTCAGCATTCGAAATTTCAGCATTGATTTTAGCCTTTAACCTATATATCCTCACTGGGAAATGACGCTTGATGCCTAAATTTAAGGACACAATGTTTTTTTTTACTGCTTTACACGCACACTTTAAATCAATCCAGTCTTAACAAGAAAACAATGTTGAAAAATATTCTGATAAATGCCTTGTCATATACGTCAAAGCAACACATCACACTGTATAACTCTGGATTTGTTCTGTGCAAAAAAAATTTATAATCACACAGATAGAAAGTGTTTGTGTGTGAGAATGCGAATGCTTCTCTGTCTGTCGAGTAAGGCCACGACAATAGACAAAAACAAAATTTAAAAAATCAATAAGACCTTGAAATGTCACCAGTGTGAGAGGATGCCCCGTCTCTTTCTAAGGACATGTGATAGTTGTGAACAGATAAAGGACGATGCAGAGCAACAAGCGACAGTATGCAGCATGAAGAGGGTGACAGAAGTCTCACTTATAACAGCACATGGGTAATACTCGTGGACTCTGGTACTACTACACTACTATACCTTGAGGCCCTGCCAGGGGAGGCTTCCTCGGAGGAAGTACATGAACATGTGACCCAGTGCTTCCAGATCATCCCTTCTGCTTTGCTCTGGAATGAGAAGAAATGTTTGACAATACACTCAGCTGTAGAAAAACTCGTCTACAGGAACGGCAGGCAATTATCGGCTAGAAAAAACAACAAAAAACAAAACACAAACGGTCAATTATCTTGAAATTTAAATAAACTGTGGATGGTATTAAATCTGCATGTTTAGCGCAAGAGCGGTCAATCGTGCATCACAAGGAACCAACAGTTTCAAGCTTCCAATCCAATGAAGCACTCATTGGATTTTCTTTATCTTAAAGTGAACTTTTGTCAGCAGCAAAGCACAGAGAATGCCGTTTACCTTTTCCCAGGTGTGTGTTAATGCTCATGTAGCGCGCCGTCCCAGTCAGACTCTTGTGCTCCCGATAGGGGATGTGTTTTTTGGTCTCGGGGTCTATATACTCTTTGGCCAGACCAAAGTCGATGATGTGGATGGTGTGTTGCCTCTTGCTTCCCGGCCGCCCAACAAGAAAGTTTTCTGGTTTCACGTCCCGATATATCAAGCTCTTGGTATGCACGTACTCCATCCTTGTTATCTGGGCGAAATGGTCACACAGTCACGGTTTGAGTAGAAAATCAGATTTCCGACACGGAATTTACAGTTTAAGTAAATATTACAGACTTGTGTATACATGTATAAATCCATTTGTAGGATGCATACATTTGTGGGTTTGAAGTTGATATTCTTTTATTTGTTTACTGTTAGTATTAAGCCTACAAACCAGCCATTTGGCCTAATGAGAGCTTTGCATGTTCGCCACACTCCTGTGAATCACCCCAAACCAATATTTGTCAAACAGACACAGAAGGTCCAATATTATGTCTGGAAATGGAATCTTTAGTTTCAATCACAGCTGTTTTCGTACTGTGAAGTACCAGTGAAAATGTTTAAATGAACGTTTAAATATTTAATGTGTGATACATTGTGAAACTCTGGTCATCTATTAAAGAAGTTCAGGCCTGACCAACGCTATGAAGAAGTGAAGTACAAGCTGTGTAATATGTAATGGTTAACTCGGCGACCCTGCTTCACTCTGGCTGACGGTGTGGTTTCTGTTGTTAAATGTGCAGTGTCACACATTATGATGTCTGGCTGTACTGGGATGCAAACAACGCTCTCTTTTTTTTATCTGCATCGATAAGAAGTTCCTGGTCTTTGAAAAGCTCTTATAGAGCCTAAATTCCTGACTTTACCATCTTGGAATTGGAATCAGTGGCTGGTCAACTAACTTTCTGTTGATTGGACATTCACGTTTAAAAAAAACAACACACTTTCAAAACAGCATCGTACTTTCTCTGACTTTTCAATACAAAAGTAAGCCGATCAATGCGCAGGTCACCTACTCTTCTGTTTTGGGCCTTACCAGCTGTATGGCTATCATAAGGACGGTCTTGAGAGAAAATGTGCGGTCACAGAGGTCAAACAGGTCCTCTAGACTGGGCCCGAGAAGCTCCAGCACCATGGCATTGTATTTCCCACAAGGTCCAAAGTAGTACACCTGAGGGATTCCCTCTGTGGAGATAACACACACACACACACACACACACACACACACACACACACACACACACACACACACACACACACACACACACACACACACACACACACACACACACACACACACACACACACACACACACACACACACACACACACACACACACACACACACACACACACACACACACACACACACACACACACACACACACACACACAGAAATAATGTTAGTGGGCTGTTTCTCAAATGGTAGATAACTGCATTTGTATTAGAAGTGGTAGTGGTAGATGTGGCATATACACATTATTCATGCAAACCGTACTATAAAAAGTTGTGTGCAATTTCTTAAATATATTAGAATTGAGTAAGGAAACTTTCATAATATAATGTGACAATGAGCTGCTTTTGCTACAGTCAACCAGATCAGGAATAACCAATTTCTTGTTTTTTTTTAAACCATTGCACTTCCTTCATAGATTTAATTATCACTGCAACTACATGTCTCAGTGTGCAACACTGAAAAGATCTGTGCTCAGTAACCTAATATGCCAAAGCCTATTATTATGTCATTATTCACCCCCCTCAAAAAAAAAAGAGCAAAAACTTGTTTAATGCAACCATTGCTGATCATGACAGTTTTTTTTTTGTTAAAGGTGAGAGGAGGAGACGCTACAACAACATAAATGTCAGTTTGCATCAACAGGTTTGTCAGAAAAAGGAGCGGCTTTGTTTTATTTAGTTTTTTTTCCTGCAGTGATCGAAGGTCAAAATCAGCACCAACGGCAGCAATGAATAAGAAGAGAACGCCGTCAACACTTGTAAAAGCCTCTGCAACTAGAAACCACCGCACCCATCTCAGTTTTGTATGGAGGCCAGTGAAGAATGTGGAAGGATCAACTTGAGAACATATCATGATGCATATCTGTGTTTTGACAGCGGGACAAACGGGCGAGGCAAAAAAAATGACAATAAAGCCCCGTTTACACGCCAACGTTTCATGTGGCAACAGCCAATCAGTTAAAAAAAAAAAAAAAAGTGTTGCACTTGCACTGCCGCAGCGGACACACCGACATCGTTGTAGTTAGTATGCCGGGTCACGGGAGGGCGCTGCTGCTGATAATCGCGAAATTCAGATGTTCAATTGTGGCTGAAAGTAAAAATCAACCACAGCAGGCTGAGTCACAGTCACCTGCTGCTGCCATTTCTCGAAATGGAGCTTAATTATACATTCTAACTTGACAGATCCAGTGTTAACACACATACAACACAATGCATGTGTTGTCAATACGATCTAAACACGAGTCCATAACTCGAGAGAAGAAGCAAGTAACAACAGCCCTGAAACGTATGTATTTATTTTTATGTAGGACTGCAGCGTAAATCAGGCTTGACACTCACTCAACATCCAACTACTTGTCTGAAACGGGTGATTTGTTCTGCTCTCCCTCTTCAAGTCAAGCCATTCATCTATTAAACACTCTGGACAGAGGTCAAGGAGGCCTGGAATTCATCCCAGCCCACGGGGGCGGGCCTGGACAGGACACCTGTCCATCACAGGACCGAGTCAGACAATTCACCATTTTTACATTGTTACCCACTGGGAAGGTTTTGAATCCAGTCAGTTTTGTTTTTTTGTTTTTTTAGATGCTTCTGAAGGGCATTGATATCAGCCTTCATACAAGGGATCACACTGTTTTGCAGTTTTGTGCCCTGGATGAATGACTTCAGGTTCTCAAATGAATTTCCAATGAAGAGTGTGCGTATGTCACACACACACACACACACACACACACACACACACACACACACACACACCCCCCCCCACACGTCCCGAGTTTTCTTATGAATGAGGTGGTTTTACCTGCCAGAGCGGAAAAGCATGCTAGTGCCCTGTACCTGCAGATTTAGTTCATTGGGTTTCTGTACTATAATCATTATCCAATTTGAGAGAAAAGTGAATACTCCACTCCAGAGATGCACCTCTTTCAAGTCAGTCTCAACTTTAAACTATCTGCAGTGGCTTATCCAGCAACATGTTTACAAAAAAAAGCAAATCCTCCTTTAAATCATCTCAGCCTCTCTCGGGGGGGGGGGTACATCCCACTTTGAGAACCATTGAGCTTGTGTAGGTTACTAATTGCCCCCGGAGCTGGACTTTGGACCGCGGGAGGCAGTGGGGAGAACACACAAACTCCACAGACAAAAGCTGCCTCTCCCATCAGGTTTGAATCGGGATTTGAATCAGCTTTGAAGAACCGCACTGAAGCCTGCTAAAGATCCAGCAGACTCTAAACTGGTGTAAATTATACTGTGCACAACCATCGCTGGTCCAGAATGCTCTATCACAAGCATTATCGCCACTATTTTATGGGATTCAAGGACTGAAATAAACCTATTATTACACACAACTAATCATTTCTAAAAAAAAATTTTTTAATTCAGAACATTTGGGGGATGAGAAACCCGTAACATAAATTGGTTAATATTTAAGAACAGCTGGCCGACCAGCGTCTTGACACGTGAAGTCTTCAGAAACAGTCAACGCTGCAAACAAAGAAGGCAACTGACACCGGATACAAACGCGTGCAGACACAGACAGACGCACACCTGTCTGCCCCGTCGTCGCTCGGATTTTGACGGCAACCATGCCAGTGACAGATGAGGCAGTGACGAGAGATCACCGGGGAGGCCGAGTCATCAAAAGCTTGGCCCAAATCTGGAGGGCATTCAAAAGCGCAGCCGTGACACGAGAACACGGGAGTGTATTAGAATTTCCTGCCGGTCGACGTGATCGTAGATCAGCGTCTGAGCGAACCGGAAGCGCCGTTCTGAAAACGACCTCGCCGCAAATGCCAGAAGCTCAGAATTGGGGCAATTTTAGTCCTATTTTTAATAAAAGGTCACGGCTTAACTTTCTAACAATAGGTCTGGTAAATGAATGTTATGTAACGGAAACTAACTTCAGCATGGAAAACCCGCAAAATTACTCTCCGATGCAGACATTTAATCTCTTGTTCTCGGTAACAGACAAAAAAGAAAAAGAAAAAAGAAAAAGTGAGCTAAAAAGGCCCTGTTAAAATGAATTTCTGTAATCTCGCGATTATATAAAGTCATATAAAAGTCGTGCCTCTAATTGTGGGAAATGCCCCGGCCTTCAGTGCAAACCAGCGTCAGTGGCACTCTGACCCCTGCTGCCTTGACAATTTGAGACAATCCACTCCATTGTATTTATGTGTAGGCCTTCTCAGGCAACGCCGGGGGGGGGCTGCGTCACGACCGCTGAAGACAATGTCGCCCGACAATGAAACGCCAGTATTAAGGGCCGACGAGGAGAGGCGAGGCCACGGCCACAGAGGAGGGGCGTCAAGAGGGAACCTGTATTAAAGATTTAGACGATGGAGTGATGGGTGAGAGAGGAGGAGGAGGAGGAGGAGGAGGGACTTCCATTAAACCCCAGGACGTGGAGACGTTCTCACAATGTGGAAATCTGATCATAGCCGGTGGGTCGACAAACACCAACTCGGCGTGGCTCAACTGCACATATCTCACAAGATGCCCGAGGCTGAAAATCAATAGCGAGAGAGGAAGGAGGGTTGAAACAACGCCACTCGTTTTTTTTTTATAAATTATTTATGTGTTCTGGATTTTATCTGTGGCTTTAAACGTTTCAGGCCTTTTTTTTTATTATTTCATAGAGATTGAAGAAACATGCAAGTATTCCATTTAATTAAACAGAATGTTCTGCCTTCATGCACACAAAACTAGTGGCAAGCTGGAATTCACTTCTGCGTCAAATGGTCTTGAGCAAGGGTGTCAAACATAAGGTCTATGGGCCAAAACCGGCCTGCAAAGAGGCTCCAAGCAAACAGTAAAAACTTCAAAGAAATGTTGTTTTTTTAAACAAATTTCTTAAGTACACAACAAAACACAGAGGCCCGAAACAAGACGTCCATGATGCTGCCATGAAAAGCGAGCAGACTTGCCTCAAAGCTATACTCTCCGAGTTTGTAAAAACATGCATAATGCAACAGATACAGGAAACGTGGACATTTCACAGTATTTTGGCAGAAGGTTTTATTGTTAATCGTTTGGTTTTGTGAAAATATCAACATTTTCGTCACGTATACTATGCGTCGCATTAAATTTGTCTTTGAATTTGGAACAGCGCTCGCGCATTGAGCACAAGATGCGAGGTGCCATCACGTAAACACGTTGCATAATAACAGCTGAGCTCACGCCTACCAAAAAGAAACAAATTACACAGAGCAACATGAAATTATGTTTTCTGGATCGTTAATTTGAGTAAGTTTAAGTTTTTTTTTTGGGGGTGGGGTTTATTTTCATTATCTACGATACCTTTGGTACCTACACATGTGACCTGATCGGTAGCTATGGTTGAAGTATGTTACATGTGGTTGTGGTGTCGCTTTGAATAACGCCTCATTTTAACGCTTTATAGATATGTAATAACGCAGGACATTATCTGAATCAAGTGAGTGGGTGGCATCTACAAGGTAAGACTGACTGTTCATCCCTTGCATGCAATAGTTATGATTAATGCAGATTGTTCGTTGCCGTCATGGCGCTTCGTGCCGACAATTGGCTCAATGAGGCTTCATGAATATTCACACTCATGCTGAAATCATCGAGTAATATTTGAGAGGAGACCTCCACATACATGTCACTAATTGCACAGAGATCCACGCAATCACAGATACGCGACCGTGTGAAGTAAATCAGCCTGTGAAGCTTCACTAAACGACCGAGACTTTAGTCAACCATTAAGGGCTGCGACCAAGACTAATACACGAGTAACGGAAATACCGGCTCAATTGTCATCTTCACAGAAATTTCTTCAGCAAGGAGGTGGGGGGGATTTCTAACAGCTGGGATGTGTTCAGGACAAGAGAGAATTAACAGTGTGCAGATAAGCTCCTACTGGGCGTTAAGCGCCGGGGAGTCCATGCTGTGACATCGCCGAGGCTCTTGCGTTGGGCAGGACTAACAGGGTCACATGTTCACATTTAGCCAAGTTGACAACATAAGTAGATTTAATCTATCGCCTTGATTCCTCCCATACTGGGCAGTCAAGTGAGTCCTCCTGTCATATCATCATGGAGCGGCCAGTCACTCACTGGAAACCAGGCCTCTGTTCAGTGGCAATGCAATTATGTGGCCCTGTAGCATTACATAATTAGAAAACATACATAAATCCAACTTGACAACAACATTATTATTACTATTATTTTTTTTTTAACTTTTAAGACTAATTCAATTATTGATTGATTTATCGATTGTTTCCATTTGGCACACTGTATACATTTGTTAATGTTAATGTTCATTATCATACAAGTGCCATGCCACTCCAGCTCTTTTTGCCAAAAACAAATTGCTTTCCACTCAAGGTAAAGGAGACAATCGAGTCTTAACCCTCAAATACCTAGGAAACTGAGGATTGCGTTGGGTTTGGGGGCTGCAGAATTGCTTCTTCCACATTTTATAAAATAACTAACTTTCAATACCTGTTGGTTCTTCAATATTACTGTTAAGTTTTGACAGTACTTAAAGGTTCACATGACTCATGTCTGTGATCAGACACTCATTCCAGGAGTTTCCTGGTGGCTACCTCAATGCCATTTTTGAACTTTCTCAGTGTAGAAGTTATGGTTACAAGAAATGGGCCATGTTAAAAAGAACAAAAGAACAATTTGAGGTCTGTGTGAAAACACTAATATTGCACTGATTTCTAGACACAAGCCATGGTTCTGTGAAGAAAACTAAATCAAAATCTACTTCTGTCAAGCAAAAGGCACATGATTCTAGTAAAGGTTTCACCTGACAGTCTAAAACATTTTCATCACACTCTGTCACCCATGTTTGTTCATTACCTAAGAGCAAATTAAGTCACTCGCATCTTATTCACAAATAAAATCACAATAGTGTAAAGTCGGGGTGTGTAGAGATACTCCGATCAGGCTTTATGGTGCCGATTCCGATTCCAATCACCAATACTGATGAGTGATCCTGGCTACAAGATATAGGGGGAAAAAAGGAACCGTAAAATCACCTTAATTTATACAAAAACATGTTTGTACTCCTTCAAAGAACTCACAGGCACAATGCAGCAGCTATTCAATCAAAAGGACAACTGAGCATCACTTAAATGTGTCCGCTACCTGCTATCAGTAACACAATTTTTTAACAGATTCAAAACATTACAGCTCTCAACAGTGTAACAAATAAAATAAATAAAAGGCAATATATCTCGCAACATTGCCTAAATCAAGTAACGTGCGTTGCTGCTCCGACTGCCTTTCTTTCCATTCTGTGCCGTGAGCACCTTCAGCCTCATGGGGGGACGTTTCTCTCTCAGACCGACAGTCCCCCCCCCCGATCCTCCCGGGCAAATTTCTCCTTTAAACAACAGCCTTTACTCAACTTTCTGTCCAAAATTTGACATTTTACGAGATTATACTGAACTCATGAGAATCTTGAAATGTACTTTTTTGCACCAGTACACAATTTTAACCAAATAGATCTCGGAACGCGTCGCACTGCAATTCAATGCAACCTCTGTGAGCTGTTGCGGCCGGCCCGCCAGCTGCTTCGGAGCCAGCGATAAATAACGCGAGGTATTTTTCCAGAATGCAAACTTTACATCACTCTCACAGTCACAGGCTGTATAAAAGTTCTACGGGGCAGACGTGCTTGCTGGGGTTTGCCGCAGTGCGAGGGGAAAAGTGGGAGGGGGACACAGAGGGCCAGCAGGCTGCACAGTAGGAGCTACAGGTGAATGGTTTTCAGCCATTGATTGGCACACGCAGATCACATACTTTTTCTGGGTTGGAGCTGAAGTACACTGCCATACAAGACGATTACAGACGTCAAGCAATAAAAGTAAACCTGAACAATTACAATGGTGTCAGAAGAAAGGATGGTCTCGGTGTGTTTATTCCATTTGCCAGAGCACGATCAATCCTTTCTTTTCGTCAGGGGAAATAGATCAGGCGGTGACAAATGCAGTCGCTGCATGTATACGTTGTGTGAGTGCGGCTGAATGCTCAGACTGACAGCCATGAAAGAAAAACATGCCACGGCCTTTTCAGAAAAGTACATTTAGGTGTTTCCCTACAATCTGTATCCAAGCGAGGCAGTGGCCGCTGTGAGGAAGGCGACCGGGGAAACGATCCAAGTCGACGCCGTAATGGCCCGAATGCTTCTAGAGGGCCTGCTATAAATAGTCAAGGACTGCCCTAATGCCCCACCTCCTTATCAACAGCGGAGGGCTTTTGCTCCAGCATAAGGAGCCAAGAGGGTGGCACGTGTCACAAAATTAGACCAGGACCCACATGGGGTCACTGCATCACTGCGTTGCTAAAGGAAGACCACACACACACACACGCTCCAATACGAGTCTAACCATAATCTTGATGGCACTTTATACAGCGCATCCTTTATCGATCATCTCATCTATACAAGATCCATTGACTTGGATCCTTTAAAACCTTTCATTCAATTTTGTGATTATTTGGGAGATGAATCGCAACTTTTTTTCCATTTTGCTCATTCTGCATTCAAATTACAGTTAGGTTAGTAGAAATAATTATTTTATCGTCTGTCTTTGTTGTACCGTATTGTTTTTAGATGTTTGTAACCTTGTATGATTTTATGTGGGACAATGGCGGGAAATTATGCATTGTGCTAAATCCGCCACGTTTACGGTAACCTCATGGAGAGATGGCGTGTTCATTAACATGCACCGTCCCATCCAAGTAAACTAATAAATGAAATGAAGAAAATGAATAAACTGGCAATTTAAACTGACCAAAAGATGTAGACAGACAGTATCTTTTGGATAATCCCATGATCTTCCATTAGATGACAGAACTTCTACAGTGCCCTGCCACAACAATCAGCATTAATGCTCGAATGGGATTCATATTTGTGACGTCCGTGCGCCGTGTGCAAATCATAAAAGGTCATGGAAGCAAGTTACTTTTGGGTAATCTATGTTATAAAATGCAAATGAGGACAGAATGTCAGTATATACTGAATTATAGATGATCCAGTCTGGGATCAGGGACAAAAAAAAACAAAAAAAACTGAAAGGGACATGTGGGTGTGGGTGGCTGCAGCCCATACAACGCTGCAGGAGTAGGAGACTGTGCAGACCCCCTTTTGTTGGCCCCTATTGTTCCTGACAGTGTGAATTCTGCCGATTATGTTTGCATATGATTTTTGAATGAATTTTGAATACGCGGGCACGGAAATTTACGACATGGGGTAAATCAACCTGTGTGTCTTCAACAGACTTTTAACAAACGTGACAGAGAGCCTTTAAGAGTCGTGAACCACCGTTACAGGCAGGGATTGCTGTGAGAAGAATCGAGACCCAGTTCCTTCCAACCGCTTGCCTCTGGTGCCGCTCTCACTCGAGCCAGGCCGGATCAGAGAGCGGCCGTCCCGAGGCCACGGCCATGCATCACGGCACATTTACATGTTCTAGAGTAGGGTGTTGGGAGTGGAGGAAACACTGGCTGCGTCTGAACTGTGATCGGGATATAAAGGAACGAGGGTCTGACATCATCCTTTAGGTCCAAAAGAGAGCGACGAGCAAAACGAGGGCAGATAAATTAAGCAGCAGGCAGAATAACTTTCGAGGCTTGGGTTCCAGTGTGTCTAGTAGAGTAGATGCGTTTGGAAAAATAGAAGTTGCAGTGGTTGAGAGGATGTCAACAAAACTGAGGAGGGCCACGTCAGTATACTGGGTTTCTGCTCAAGCAAATAAACTGCTTACAATACAAGAATTTCATCAATTATCTGCAACAAATGGATAATGTATTTCGCTGAAATGAAACTGTCAAAACAAGAAATAATAATGGGTAAAAATAAGATTTGCTCCAAACACAGATTATGACACTCAAGCAGCAAATAATTAAGCTTTTAAATCAAGCACAAGGTTGTTAAAATGATGTGCTTATTGACAAGAATAGACCATATATATATCTATATATGCTGATATTAGATTACTGCTGATGCAAAATACATAAATATCCCCAGGTTAAATGAAACTACAGCGACAGAACTCAGGATAGAAATATTTTCATCTCCTGTAAACCCCTGGTACAAATGTGAGATTCTAGTCAAATTTTTTTTACGATAAATGTAACAAATCATGTGCAGGGCTAATACTGACAAACCCCCATGAAAAAAAAAATCTAAGTATTAAGGAAGCATTTTGCTTTAACACAGTGAGAAAGATTAGCTGCCATAATTTACATTTTATATGATTGGCAGCTACGGTTTTGTATACATTTGTGTCAATATTGTTAACTGGTAGTTGTAGTCTTAGGTTAATACAATTTTACCACAAAAAAAAAAATGAAATAGTGGTAGGAAGTAAAGTGTGTTCTTTTATTAATCAGCAATTTCCATTCACACGTGCTTGCAATTGTATGTGCCGTTTTAAAAAAAAGTATAATACATACACTGTACCTTTCTTACCTGAATTTCCCAACTGTTTGTAAAATCTATACTCCAAGTGAAGCTGCGGCGCCCTGGACTTTATAGGTTCCTGAAAGCAAGACGAGAAGAGAGAACGGAGCGTTAAATAGGAGACAGCACACAAATAAATTAAGGCACAATGCGAGATGATTAAGCATAGGGTGCTCTGTTGTTTTGTTTGGTTCAGTTAGTTCTGAATGCAGCTTCATTACTCAACTTTGGAACCTTCAATACCCACACATGAAGAAAAATGGAAGATTTATCGCTACACTACAAAAAGGCACAAATGCGTCTAGTCTAGTTTTGTCCCATAGGGAGAGAGCAGTTTGTAAGTGGCAATGCCAACATACACATCAACATGGTTACCTTGCACTTAACTAAATGCATTCATTACAAGGCTCGAGGTTTTTTTTCCCAATGCCTTAATAAAGCTTTAATTAGGGCTGTGGTGGGACTTGTGGGATGTGAGAGGATAAAGAGCAGTTGCAGCTGGTGTGCAGCTGGCTTTTGTGATGACACGGCTGATAATCAACCCACCGGGGACATATTGTCCATTATATTGCAAGTACTGGCATTACAACCTAAAACCTAATCTGATTAACCCCACTCCCATGATGACAAGGGCATTATAGGCAAACGTGAAGGGGATCAAACAAACTCAGACACCTAACTTAATTCCTTTTCTTAATCTTCCAATAGCTGTGCCACAACCTGTGCTCATGCCAGCGTCCACACTGTAAGAAGACAGTCTACGTTTCGCACGTGATCAATCCTTATATCAAAAGGTATATAGTAACACCTGATTTAGGAACGCTAAATGTTTCATAAAAGAAAAATACACTGAGCGAGGGACAAATCTCCTTTACTTTTCTGTCTATAT
This sequence comes from Blennius ocellaris, assembly GCF_963422515.1. Classification (NCBI taxonomy): domain Eukaryota; kingdom Metazoa; phylum Chordata; class Actinopteri; order Blenniiformes; family Blenniidae; genus Blennius; species Blennius ocellaris. Next base: position 11,058,066 of record NC_137661.1, on the reverse strand, counting down.
TTATGTTTCGTATTGACGTAGTCCAAAAGTAACTAAATGCAATCTGCAACATTAGTTACTGATGAGCCTTTATCACCTCAATTGAAACAGATTTTCAAACTGCCTCCCAAACCCTGCTCAAGAGTACTGCAGGGTCCAATGTGCACGCTTCAGCATCGTTTAAATCCGATATACTTGTCGAGGATTGTGATCAAAGATTTCAAAAAGTTCTGAATACACACAAAACAAATTCCAGATACAATGTTTGAACTATTTAGTTTAAAACTGCAATTTAAAAAAACGTTTTTTGAGTCATCTCTCATAAAAATGTTCATTTATTCGACAACGAAATAAGTTGCCAGGTGCATTCTATATGTGATGTGGTTACAAGTGCAGAAAAACATGGCAACCGTGAGAGAAAAGCTCATCAAATTACAGGATGAAGGGGGACGGACTCATCCTCATGATTATGGAAAACACATGAACTAAAACCACTGGGTGATCTCTAAGGCCTTGTATAGCCTGCAAGATTTTGCGTCCCCCCCCCCGTTGGAAGAAAAACATCACTATCTCCCCCTTAATTTGACTGACAGGGATCTTGGTCTGAGAGGTGAGGTAAAAAAAAAAAAAAAAAATCGATTAAAAACTACGACTGTAAAAGAAAGAAAGTAGAAAGAGGGAGTGGATGGCATGAGGCTACAAAAGAGGAGTGGAAGCCTGTGGGTGGGGGAACACGTGACCGGGCCTGGGAGGTGGAGCGCAGATCTGCCGTGGCATCATTCACCTCCCACATGAACACAGACTACCAGCGAGTCTCATGCAAGTCACACCACGGAGGGTAGGAGGAGGGGGGGGGGGCAAATAAATTATTAAATATAGAAATATTGAGTAAAAACAGATGGCACCAAACCACAGGACCCTTTAAAACAGCTTACAATAGGAAACAGAGGCTTATGGCAGCTTTACGTACTTAAGAGTCATCTCTTTTCCCAGCAGATGGGCTAAAGCTATGGCCGTGTAAATAACCAGAGCCAAGCTACAAATGTCTGACGTAACGTCGATGCATATGACAAGGATTTTTTTTTTTTTTTTTTTTTCCTCAGCCCCTTTCACAGATCAGATATTTTTGATCTGCTCCCTGGGCTCAGAGTGGGAGCAGATCTGAGGCATGAGGACACGGCCACTGCAAAAATCCGTGTGGCGACGGGGGAAGCAGTATTGAAGCGTAATCATTTCTCTCCATACATTGACAACAAATACAACACAAACAAATGCTTTACATTGTGTTTTGTTATATTCATACAAATTGTCTTGGTACTTCTACACTTGGTTTTTCTATACGAGCTACTTTTTTTTTTTTTTTTGGAATGGAATGATCATGTTATGATAATTCTTTAAGTAAATCGCACTGTTAATTTGGCTGTTGTGCCGAACAACCCGGAGGGGAGGATGCGGTTACCAATATGTCTGGTATCTTGCAGTGGGGCCTGATTTTTAAAAAAAGCGTGGTGGCCTGTGTCCATGGCAGCTGACCCGCGGGCCAGAAGGGCCCTTCTCTGTCTGACCTGCTGCTTCAGTAACCTCTCCACCTCAGCTGTTCTGCACTGCAGCCATATGCGTTACTATAGAATCCACTTTGGCCCGTTTCAAACCACTGCCGTCGTGTGGTGGGTCTCCGTGTGAGGCCAGAAACAAGATTTCGAGTCGAGAAATCAAAGCTAAATGCAACAAATGAGGCATGTAGATACATGTGCGTCTCAAAAACGAAGGATACAAACAAAAAAACTGTCTCATAATTGCATTCAAGTAGCTAAAACGTACTCACTTCTTTAAACGAGTTTGAAAGAAACATTTATATATAATTCATCTTCCATACTGCTCGATCCAATATCCCTAATATTATTGGATTATTTTTCAATTATTTCATACTTTAGGGATCAAAAATTGGGAGGAAATGATAACAAAGCAAATTAATTTTCAAACATGTATAAATTCTTAGCTATACCACCACACAGAAGTGCGACACCTCCACTGAAAAGATGCACAATGTAATCAGTTCAGGGTGGCCATGACACTTGGAGCAATATGTGGCTAAAAGTTGCAGGATGGATGGATGCAGTGCTGCACCCTATGAACAGTGATTTCAGTCTAGTTGAACCCCAAACAGATGAGCAGCACAACTGTGAAAATGTAGTAAAACAAGAAAAGAGGGTTGTTTTTTTTAATTGCTATTTAGTAATGCAAAATGAAACACCAATTTATTCAATCTCATTAACTGTGTATTATTAAAAATACATACAAGCAAAGACATTCTAAATTAAGAGAAACTGGTCAGAAAGTGAACAGCTCCAATCATAAACAAAATTGGATTTTAGATGCACGTCGATGGAAACAATGACTTATAAAATTAGGATGATGGATTTGTATATTTTTTAAATGAATTATTTAACAGTTTTTAGAGACAAGACTATAAATGGACCGTTTGTTAAAAAAAGGATTTCTTAATCAAATCAAAAATACCAAACATGGATCAGACTTTTGCTTTGATATAAACATATTTCATAATAAACAAGCCTGTCTTCAGGAAAAAAAACATTTACCAAAACCACAAAATCTAATTAGATGCCAACTATGACTGGCCCAATTAATAAACAATTACGTAGGCAACATAATAATGTAAACACTAAAATTCATACAGATTTACTGATATTGCCGTTACAACCAAATACAGCCTATGTACGATGAAATCCTGTATCTACCACAGCATGGGGGGGGGTGAACTGTTACATGCTATTTCAAGGTTCCATCATACGAGTAAAACACTTGAAGCCTGAAAAAAATACATGGTTATATCATCATGGATTAGTTAGTGGTTTCTACATTTTAACGTGTGGTAGCTTCCAAAGACTTGTGTGGACAGAGCAGGCCATCAGCGCCACACAAAGTCCACTTCCTGGGATTAACCAACTCTGCATATGATGTCATCTGGGCTAAATCTGATCTCTCAACACAGCTGAGAGAAGAAGAAAAAAAAAAAACCAAACAAACAAACTCTGTCCTCCCTTCAATCGCTGACCTCAGTGGCTGAAGATAGTTAATGACCATTGAAGAGTCAAGAGGATGAAAAGGGAGCTGATGGATGTAATCAGGAAAACACAAAATCATACTGAATAAGATTTCGATACGATTCTCTGGACAACGATACAACATTTGCCAATATAGCAAAGCCTGCCACGTTACCATTTTGATTAGATCTAGGGGCCTGCAATTGATATTGTTTGTAGTGTCTCGTAAACAATGTCTTTGCGGTGAAAAGCTGGCGTGCAAGACGGTCACGCTACTGTTAGCGTTTAGCTTTAGTGTCTCGTGTTTACTTTGGAAGTGCCCTGCCACGTTCATAGTGTTTGAAAGGGTTAAACTATAGATGGATGGATGATGACGTTTGCATGGACCCAACAGGGACAGCGTATCCCCGAAACGGCCAAATACAGTACCGGACAGCCGAGATGATACGAACGCAATGCATTAATAAATATCTTTGTCGTTTATCATTTGTAAAGTCGGTGTGATATTCTGGCGGCGCATACACATACCTATGTGTGCAACGTCCGGGGGAACAGACCCAGCATTATGCACGAGGCCCAGAATAGAAACCGACCTTTGCCTGACCTCCAGCGAAGCATTTCACAATACGCAACTGGAAATGTGACTCATCACATCTTAGGCAGGGCAAGTCAAATGTCAACATAATGCATCTTTACTTAATGACGCTGATAGATCAGAGCAGTGTGTGTGTGTGTGTGTGTGTGTCTGTTTGTGATTTTTGAAGTGTGTGGTTGTGAGGTGGTGTTACAAATCGAGTGGTGTCAGGGAGCAACAGCTGGGCTACGTTCAGCACCTCTCTTATTTCAGCTCAAATTGAATACAAGCAGATGGAGCCATCAGATGCCTCAGAAAGCCCAGTGTTATAATTGGCCACTGCTGGTGACGCCGGAATTGCGCTTCAACTTATATGTTGATGGGACTTTTCTGGAGCTGTTGATTAATGGTGTATTTGTGCATGAGGGATGACTGAACAGAAATTTTAGTTGGTACTAGTTGAATAAACCTAAAAAAGCAAAACTGGTAAAAACTCAGTTATTGTATATCCATAACTAGTAGTACGTATGTAGTATATACTGTATTCGGGACGCTCTGTTCCTGTCTTAATGTCCACTCGCTGGACGACGAGATCGGTCTACTCGGGGCAAGGCTAAACTTCCACAGGAGGAACTGTCTGTGGACAGACAGGCGCACGCGCAAAGCGTTAATGCAAAATTGATCACACACCCAAAAAGCCGCCGTCCATAAGGGCATATTGAACCACGCAGGGTGAAACGAACGGTTCAATATTTTCACAGAGAACCGCTGCATCCTGGTATATATTCAGGGCCCTCGGAAGCCTTGCGAAAACAGCCCTCAACAACTAAATTGGCTTTTGAAGTCTACAGCAGTATTAAGGCATTCTGTGCTGTGCTGTAATCTGGACGTCATTATTTTGTGTCCCTGCATGGCGTATGCCGTTAACATTCCATTAATTTCCAAAAGTCTGAACCTATAACAAAGGTAAGTGGTTGTATATCTTGCAAAGTTAAGGTTATGAAGCCCTATATTTTCATCCCAGACGAGAGAAGATAAGGGCTTATACTGACAAACCATGTCAAATTAGCCTAAATGTGGCTAACTGGAACTGCCAACAGCGTCACGTTGCCCTGTGATGGACAGGCCACCTGTTCAGGGTGTACCCTGCCCCCCTCCCACAGTGAGCTGGGAGCACCCTGCACAGGATAAAACATTATAGAAGATGAATGGATTTATTCATGGTTGTTCATTATTTCTAAAATGATGGAACCAGTTTTGGAGGCTTGGTTTCTTGTTTCTCTCGTGACAACAGCAGAGCAGTAAGCACGGCGCAATTTGTTGGAAAAAAAGTGTCTTCACTCTTTGTTTGACAATTCTTGTCAGTGATTAAAGCTATTTGGCCAGCAAACTGGACAAAACACCTGAAATAAATCGATATAAGTGTATCAAAAATGATATGTGAAGTGATTTAGTCGAATTATGTACGAAAAGTCATTAAATAGTTATCATCAAGTCACAATCTGGTAAATATGTATTAATCAAATCAATTGCTTACAAAATGTAAATAACTAATGTTGGCCAGGCATTGGTACAGAGTTCAGTATCGACAGATAATATATACATTTATTTAAAATAAGCAGATATTCTCTCTGCCTTCCTATTTATATATACATTTATTAAATTAATTACAATAGTTCCGGTAACAAATGCATAGAGCAAAATTACAAGGTTTCTCAAAAAAATACCAGCATTTCTTTAGCAGGCTACTGTTGAGATCCTCTCCGCCATGTGAAGCTTCATTCACGTGAACACAAGAGGCAAGTCTTTTTTGTTACGACACAGAAGAGCGAGGCGTGGTGATGTTCCAGTGCGTCACATTGTCTACTTCCTGGTTTGATTAACTCTGGGAATAACCGATAAAAATTGTTACACTGGTCCCCGCCTCCTTACCATAATTGGGAGTAAGAAAAATTTCAACGTGATTCCAATTCAAGACTCCTCTATAGGAGAAATGAAAATTAAATAGCGACAATGACTCCAGGTCATTGGCGTGTTTACGTGTCTTTTTAAGAACAATGAATGATCTTATGGCCTCACTGAACCATAAATTGGCTGCTTCCATATTTGCAAAGACAATAAACGGTTCACGGTTTGGTAAAAGTTCAATACAACAGAGGAAAAAGCAACAAAAAGTCACTAAATAAATCTATTAGGAGGGTTCCGATACCATTCATTGTGTACTTATAGAGAAAAGGACAATTTCTGTTTTTGGTCCCGTCTACGTTCATGTCAACAGGCTGCTTAAAAGCAGTGGAGACAAGTTGTCCCACACGAGTCCTTTCCCTCCTGGCGCTACTGACAGACGTGATGCCGTCGTATGTGTGATCGCATGTTTTGATGCGTCTCCAGCGACGTACCGCCGCACGTCCACGAAACACGGCCTGCAGACGGTCTTTGACCGCTCCACCACTCGTGTGCCAACGCCATTATGTTGCACTGCGAAGCCAAAGTGTTCCCATATGCCCGATTTAGACGCAGCCGGCGGTTCAGCGGCTCCACGCTCGTCCTCACCTTCCTTCTTTGTCCGTTTTAGTAACGGCTGCTTCCTTCTTCCTCTTCTGTAATTACGGTTGATGGCACCTTACAGGCTCATTGCCACCACCCGGACAGAGAGGGCGGTTTTTCTTCTTCTAAATACTCAAGTCAAACGTATTTGTCATAATGACAAACTACTAAAAAAAAATGGCGACACACCGGTCATTAAAAAAAAGTGTTTCTGGTCCAGCAGAGTGGAACACTGCCATTATAGCTCCTCTTCAATAATAGACACTTTTTTTTAGAGAAACAATATTTGACATTGAAATGCACTGCTATTTGCTTTCAAAATCAAACTACAGTTAATAGAACAATAAAACAAAAAAAACAACGCTCCACTTCTAATCGTCCCTTCCACTTATTTTGCAAAGTTCTGGCTGTGTGGCAAAATGCTCGAATTTCCTACAGAACATCAAACCGTCTTAATTCAAACCTCAAAACTTTCTTCCTTACAGCACTTTATTCATCCCACATGTGGAAATTAGAAAATATTCCAATATTACATGTTATGAATCTTTCATACGGTATTCAAACATTATGAATTATAAGAGGAAAAGTAGAATTTACAATAAAAACATGCAAGTTTTTACAGTATACAAAAGCAAACGGGATAAAATATACATATTTATAGTAAATTAGTAAGTGGAGTATGTTGGACGAGCAGTGTTGGATAGTTTGATTGTGGCAGGTATGGATGACCTGTGGTGGCGCTCCTTCTTGGAGGCTGCGGCAAGGATGACGATTGCAATACCATTGAAACTGGCGTTAGACAATGCAATTTCACGTGCCACTCCTTTCTTACATGGAAAACATGACGAGTGCAAAAGACATGAATGGAGGTACAATTACACTGCACTTGCCGTCCTAAAGGCGGATGCTATTCACTCTACAGTCACAAATACTCACTGTGGACGTTTTATGACGACTACAACCCGACAAAGCAACAATATGCAACTGTGTGAACACACTGTGCTGCTACTGATTCATTAGAGGAGTAACTAGTAGACTGAAGGTGGGCTTTTACATGCTGTTGATTTACTCATTCAGTCTGCCCAGCATTCCCCCTCCGGAGAGCCCGAGAAGGGTGGCGAAGAACTTGCGTCGCCAAATGTCACCCAACGAAACGAAACGTGCCGATGGAGCTTTTTGTGCGTTCGCGATTCTTCCGACGACCGCCTCGTGGCGAGCCGCTGGACGCCGCGGAGCAAGACTCGCAACGAGAGCTGCTCGATCATGCTTCAGTGGGAGGCAGACGGCAGATTTGGATACAACACCTCGGATTCCTTTCGGAGTATCACGACTGACCAGCGCCGTGAGAGGCTTCGCTTGCATAAACCACCTTACCCACTTGCTGCCTCTGCAATCCATGAGTCAGCCGCACAGCGCAAAAAAAAGTACCAGAGTCATTCCACGCTTCCCCATACACACGGGATGACTGCCATGCTGGCCTGATACGTGAATATCATTTCTGCCAATTAGGCTTGGAAGGAGGCCGAGCATCATAAACACATTTCAGTTTTCAAAAAGCGATGGCCATCAGCGCGAGGATTAGTAGAATTAGCATTTGCCTGTTATGATAATCAGCAGACAGACAAATGGCCACTATTCAACAAACTAGCCAATTGTATGTTAACATTTCCTAATGTATCGATATACCGCTGCCACTTCATCAAGAGTAACGGGAAAATTAATAAGTCTGGGCAATAAAAGACTCCACTTTAATGGCAAAATAAATCTGAAAAGTGTCATCGCACTGAACAAGCGCTGCATGTATGCGACTGGCGCACAATGCACAGTAGGTCTCTCTGTTTACTGCGTCCATCTCCCCCGATCGTAACGTCCAACACCGGCCCCGTCTCACAGCTATAGGGGGTCAACGTGCTGTACAATAAGTACCAACACCATAACACTTGTTTATTTACATTACATCCACATGTCAGTCAAATGTAGCTCTCGTCTCACAAAGAGGAGTCTTCAGCTCGTTTTGATACTAGAGTTACAAGCACCACAAGCACCTCCTATTTGTCATTTGTTGAAAATGGGCCGTGGTCGTCCCGGAGCTGCCAATCTGCAAGTTTGCAAACAGAACTGATGAGAATGGGAGTGAAGAATACGGCTGGGGATGAGGGAAGTCTGGTGACCTTAATAAGACATGGAACTGAAAACACTGAAACAGCAAGTGGGGTTTTTTTTTTTTATTATTTTAAAATTAGAAATATGTAATAATGCATTATGGGCTGTTGATTTTTCTCAGGCCGTCTGTCACAATGAACATAGCCGGTGGTGGCGTTGTACAGTTGGTGTGTCACTTCTCAAATTGAGTATCCACGGGCAGTCACAAGCGTGTGACACATTATGCACTGTTGTAACGGTTCCTTTAAGACCCTGGGATCTCCCCTTGGTGCGCGAGGCCTGCAGTGTACTTACAGCAGTGGCTATACAGTCCTGCCTCCATCACACAGGCGTTTGTCAGTGTGAGAAAGCAGCCAGCTGAAGCAAAGACTGAAGCACTGTGTTTGGACGAGGTCCGCCAACAAAGGCAACCTTTCAGCGATAAGCAGTTTCACGCCCCCCCCCCCTTCTTTCTTGCTGCTAAACGTTTCCAGCGGTCCCCGTTGAGCAGTGGCTCTCGTGCCGAGACACCGGGAGCCACCTTCGTACCAGGTGCAAAAAGCAGGAGACGCCATCGTCCCTGAAACCACACTGAACGTCCAGCTGAGCAGGAGGTAATCGTCACTAATACGGGCCGTCCTTCACAGGTCCCTCATTCACAATTGATTACGGTACAACAAAGGAGTGAGATAAGAGCAGCTCTAAATCAATCACGTCACGCTTACCTTGCGAAAAAAAAAAAAAATACTGCTCATTGGGGGTCTCGGCAGTTCAATAAACATTTCTGACCTGCAGAAATAGTAATTAGTCACACAATTCTTTTAGATTTTCGCTGAGATCGACATCAGACCTCTTGAGAAAAACGTCAGCAACACAAATGTTAAAGAAGCTAGAATATTATTCAAAAGTTGCTTTTTTTTTTTCCCCCAGCTTTTTATGCCTATGACATGTAAACTCACTTAAAAATAAAAATGCTTGCAGCATATACGTTTGTGCATTATACACCTGAAATGGAACAAGTTATACGGTTGGTAATAAATTATGGGGACAAAAACAATCATTTAATTTTTTTTAAACACATATTAGACATAAAACATATTGAATTATTTGAAAACTAGTTCTAGCCTTCAACACTATACAATGTCTACTATTTGCAGCAGTACCTCGACTGAACACAGGATATATAGTATGATCTTCACTGAGTCAGCAGTTGTCACTATATTTCCCTGATTTATATCAAAGTTATTTTTGGCTTGTGCTTTGCAACACTTATTCCAGATTCTCCCACCAAGTGATCCCTGAAGTATCCGACCGACAAAAGCAGGATGAACCACTCATGTCGAGCATGTGTTTGCAAGGTGGCTGGTGATAACAGGGCTGTTGCTCGTTTTAGTCTGGAAGGAATAGCTCTGCAACAGCTCGCTCAGAAAAAAACGACAACAAAAAAAAATAAAAACAGAAGCTCCCGTCAACGGGCAGTGACATTCACTGGGTTAACCCCCCCCACCCCCAGGGTGCTGCGAGATCAGGAAACGGACAGAATCATGTGGGCAGAAAAAAAAAAATGCGTCAAGGCCTCAGTGAGCGCCACAATCAGTGAGGGAGTAGCCCTTTGTACGTCCACCTCGGCAACACCAGTATGCAGGTCGAAGCGTGCAAGGGAAAGAACAGTCAAATGTCCCATTTTAAACAAAGTGATTGACATGACTTAATATGAAGAAAAAAAATATATAATATTTTTTTTTTTTCATTTGAAATAAGTCCTGCAAAATAAAATCTACCGTCATCCAGAGTCCTTGCTTTCCTGCCCTGCTATTAGCCGGGCGTTGTCCAGCCTGATGACACCTTTAACACACTTCCTCCTTTGGCCATTAAACCTTCAGATAAAACGCTGGGATCCGCGGAGCAGTGTTATATAGCCCTAATGCCAAATCCAGATATAGCTGGACACCGACGAGATAAAAATACCCAAACAGATGGGAGGGTGCACAGGCAAAAGGGGCAGAGGCAGCGAGCACAATTAAAGATTTCAGAGGAGAGGAGCACTGCAATTACAGCTGTTTGCCAACCTCTGCCTTCTGTGTGGTTAGCGAAGTCTGGTGAATGCCCGTTGAGAGATAATGACTTTCCTAAGAAAAAAAAGAAACTCACAAGGGGTGATCTTGTATATACACCCGTGTAGTTATGGCGCCAACTCCGGAGCAGCCGCCACGCTCGGTATGAACACTGACGTAACCCAGTCAGGGTTCTTCTTACACTGGTGTGCATTGATATTAAACCTGTCGGAGTGGCAACGGGTGAAAATGTGCCGGGAGGAAAGTTCATATTTTGAGGAAATTGTAGGTACTCAAACAATCTCGAGACGTACATGTTGGATTAATGGGCGTTTGTGTGTGTAGGGGGATATTATCATATACAGATCCTTTACCTCTTTTCTAAACACGTGCAGAGCAGATGTGTCTCATTAAGAGTACGTGAACACGCATGTGCGCACACACACCTTGTCATTCAACGTTTTCCATTGATTTTCTGGACTATTTACATTGCAAGATTGTCGCTGAAGGAATCCAAAACGAGGAGTGAATTATGCGGTAAACAACAAATTTAGATTCCTCAAAGTTGCTTTGTTGACAGCACCGCAAACCCTTCATAAGGTTGTCAACCTGGAACGGTCTTCACGTCACAGCTGAGCCGTGTCAGAGCTCAAATGCTGAGTTTGCAAAAAAAAGAAAAAAAAAAGTGAACTGCACGGTCCAACTATGGAACAAAATGAACCGAACTAAGGTTCAATGAGCACTTTGCTGCCACATCGAGATCTCCAACAAAACCAAGTGAAATCTTCAAGAACTCCCGATAGAGACTATTGACGTGACTTATCAGTGAAATGTAACGTCAGAAATAGAAGCAATGAAACGCATCAGTCAAAGTAGAAAGTCTGGAGAAATTTCTTCCAAGAAAATGATACAAAAGAATAAAGAAAAATCTTTTTTAATTGATATATATAAATAGTCTTAGCTTGTGATTGCCGGCTTCAGGTGTTGACTGTAACTTAACATAGCGATAGCGCCCGCAGCACTGTAGTCTGAATGCTGGCGACAACATGCGAGGTCTGTGTCAGCGTTACATCGTGACGTTCAGAGCACAACGTTTTTTGGACAGAGAGATTCTTCTGCATATCTCGCTGACAAAGAGAGGTTATTTGAGGTACTGTTGCCTTTCCGTCACCTCAAAACGAGACAATGTGACCGAGAAGTGCGACTCAAATAATATTTCCAGATGCTTCTCTTTAAACCTTAAAGATGATTATGCATGCATATTCAAGTAATCATGAGTCTGACATACTGAGACCAACCTGTCTGTAATCCACAAACCACATCACAAACAAATTCACTGAAATCACCCTTTACCTTCACTAACATGCTCTCAGCAGCTCATCTTGACCATGTCTGTACATCGAAATACATTGAATCCCTGTCATATGAGTGGCTGATTAACTATTCGCTTTCGTGTGTATTTGAGGTGGTACAACTAATGAAGCAGACTGCGAGTGCATTTCCCCATGTTTGCATAATCCCATTAAAACTAATGCATATTTTTTGCCAACTGTTTGAACTGTTGCAGGCAATATTTTGTGTTCAGTAAACAGTAAATAGATCACAAATGAATTCTATTTTTTAAAACTACTTAAGCATTTACAAAAAACTAACACTAGATTGAAAACAACTGATATCACCAAATGTAATACTTCAACATCAGCAACACTAAAATGCCCATTTATTATTAAAATTATTTAGCATGTTCAACTTTTCTCTTTGAATGACCCTAAAAAAGAAATAATGACAATCCAGACTTCTATTGGTTAAAAAGTTCAATATGTTGACCTGACCACAAGTCTACAAATAATAAAGATACAAAGGCAGAATCATTTATATCTGGCGTGGTACCATAACTTCTCACCGGACAAACGTGTAGAAAGTCTTATGATAAAGCACTTTCAGCAATGGAGTGAGTGTGTGTGTGTGTGTGTGTGTGTGTTGCTGGCCAATCATTCGCCATCACGCAAGTCACATGTGTATCTGCCCACCAACAAACAAACAATCCGGACAACAGTGTGGATAATAAAGTGGGTCTGTAGAGCAGGCAAGCCATTCAAGGTAATACCAAAGAAACGCTGTACAGATATCATTTGGAACAGCTTCAGATTAAAGGCAACAGACACTCGACAAAATAAAAGGTGCAATGCAAAACGTCAGATTTGTCACTACGACATGAAGAAACAACCTTTTTTTTTTTTTTTACCCGTGTTAAAAAAAAAGCACTAACAGTTGAGTGGCTGCTCCTCATTGAGAGGATTTTTAATTGCTCTATATAACAGCACAATAAGACAAAACTGTCTGGTCTGTCACTCTGTGACTGACGCTTCCCTGTCGTCATGTCCAGTAGTCAAGGAATCCCCAGCTGTTCATGCTCTCCTTAATGTAAATCTAATGTCGAGAAGACTTAATTTAGCTTTTTGAGTGTTTTTCACTTGTTAATTTAACTTATTTCAGAGTTGTATAGAAAGTGGATGGTCTATTATCGATTTGTATTGACATTTTTCACCGACATTTGAAATAATAATTTCATTGAATATTGTTACCACTTAGACAAAGTTAGAATAAATACTTAAAAGTCATTTTTATATTTCCAGGTCTCATTTTGGTATTAATAAATAGCATGTAAGCATTACTAGGACTTGATCTTAGTGCAAGAACCTTTTTTTGACTGGCAAAATTCACCCCGCAATGCATTTTAAGTCTCCAGGTAAAATGTTAAAAATGAATAAATAGCAAGTCAAACCTCAATTGCAATAGCTGTCTGAAATCACAATCAGAAAATGTTTCCAAATCCCCCAGCCCTATGTCTGAGTCTATTTTGCTCACATTATAAATGCTTAAAATACAGTGGGTGCCGCATTTACTGAGATACATCTTCATTTAGAAATGA